>NW_010104250.1:0-211 GCF_000699245.1 Pterocles gutturalis | reverse complement strand
TTTGGAGCCGGCAGTCACGGGCAGAAATCGTGCAGGCCCTCCTCATTCCCCTGCTGGTGTTATTCGGGCTGGATGAAGACCTCCTGACCCAGCTGCTGGCGGCCACCCTGGAGACCCACACGGCAGCGTTTGTGCGCCAGCTCATCGATGTGGCTGTGCAGCGGTGCAGTGGGGAGGCCCGCCGTCTGCTGGGCCTGGAGGATGAGCCTGG
>NW_010104249.1:41246-41491 GCF_000699245.1 Pterocles gutturalis | reverse complement strand
GCGGAATTGTCCCAAACATGAGAAAAACTGAAAGCCCTCTTTCACCGCTGCAAATTGCCCGGAGGCAGGTTGGGAGCCTGGAGGGCACCCCCGTCCCGTCCCGTCCCGTTCCGCTCGGCTGGACCCCGGCCCCTGGGGAGCGGTGGTTTTCGCCCCCTGCTCAGACCTCCGGAAAATGCATTCCTGGGAAGATGTGGAGACATGAAATGTAGCAGACTGAGGCAGCAACCAGTCGTGACAAACTA
>NW_010104249.1:37928-40993 GCF_000699245.1 Pterocles gutturalis | reverse complement strand
ATAGTTCGGTCTCCAGCCCCCTGCCCTCCGCCGCTCTTGGCACGCAGGCCTGGCACAGCGCCCCGGCCCAGGAAGCAGGGCCCGGCTGGGCCTTGGGCTGGGCAGGTGCTGGGCCCGACAAGGTTGGTGAGCTGGGCCTGAAGGATTCATTCAGGTTAAGAGCAAAGTGTGGGTTATGTTGGCTCCCCAAGCTGTGCTTCTGGAGAACAAGCTGTAGGTGTGGGAAGCGGCACACTGGGAAGGAGAAATCATAGGTGTGCATCCTGCTAGACAGGAGGAATGTTGGTTGAATCCAATACAGTGTCACATCCCTTCCCTCCAGCCCAGTCTGCTGAGCAAAGGCCTAACAGCCTAACCCACTGTTACCAAGGTAAACGTTTCAAAGTCGTCAGTCAGTGCTTCTCTCTCAGCTCCTGACACTGGTTTAAAAAAAAAAAAGAAAAAAAAAAAGACAAATTTTAAATAATTCTGCTTTCTTTTTCATCCTTACAGTGCATTTGGCTCACATTTTCTCTATGGACTGGAAACATCCCTTTTTAAAATAAGTGATGGTATTCTCACTTCATTGCATGAATTCAGGACCTGCATTTTAAGAAATGTGACAGTATGATTTATAATAAAGCTTTAAAAAATGTTCTGTTGTAGATTCTGGGTCCTGAGGCTGTATGCCATATATGAATGCCCATAAAACCTGAGCTGTAGCTTACTGCTGCTCTTGGCTGTGTTTAAAAGAAGGGGTGAAGCAGAACGCCAGCTGGCAACTCTAGTAGCTGAAAGAGAAGTAATGCAAAAATCGTTCTGCCAAAATTGTTCATCACCTCTTCCTCAAAACAAAAGTAGAAGTAAGGAAAAAAGGTGATTCTCTGAAAATACTGGATACTCAGCTATGTTTGTAGTGCAGATACCAGGGTGATTACTGCAATGCACAAGGAGGGAAACTGGGACTGCAAAAAGTAGAATCCAAGAGAAGTGAGGAACTAGGGAGGATGAGGAGCAATGATGAGAATTCAGGGCCAAAGATGTCAGGGTGATGGGAAAGTCATAGATGAAATGGGGAGGATTTGTAAAAAGGACTCTCTAGAAATAATTTGCTTAATGAAGTGAAATTTCTGTTAGAGAGATCCATGTGCTGGCATGCATCACAGAAAGAACCAGCCCCAGAAGTGACACTCAAAATCTTAGCTGGGCTTTTTGCCTCTCTGTTTTCTGTTCCTCTGTCCTTTCTGCCACAATTTACGAACCCACTGTTCAGCTTTCCTTAACTCATGTTTGCGCTCGAAAGCTGGCTCACTGCTCTCACTGCATTTCTGCCTGCCAACCCATGTCAGGAATTTGCTCACTGTCCGATTTCACAATCCCTTATATATACTATCAAGTCCATATGGCAGAGAATAAGTAACATAGCAATATGAGAGTCAGAGAGGAGAGATACTATGGAGTATTTACTGACAGTGAGCATAAAAGCAAAGACCAGTTTGTCCCTACTGAGGTGTGAGACTTACCTTTTGTATTGAAGAGTGTTCCAGTCAGGGAAAATTAGGTCTGAAGGGTGTTACAGAGGGACCAAGAATGGATGTGGCAGCTGAGCAGCAATAATGCTTTCATGCTTCAGGAGAAGAAAGTATGTTCTTAGAAGAAATAAGGAGGAAGAATTTTTTTTATGATTATTATCAATCATACCATTTCCCACATAGGAATTTATAGGATTCTCTTCATTCGGTGCTGATGAATAATGCCTGAATAATTAATGAGATAGAACATATCTGCAGTGCTCTAAAAATATAACTGAGGCAAGGTCAGAGAGAAAGTTACTATCTTTTGTTAAGGTATCTGATGTGATTGGGGAGAAAAAAAGATATACACATACAAGCCTTTTTTCGCACTGCAAAATCTGCCCATTTCATTTACCAGATAAAATGTTTCTCACTGGAAACTTGGCCTTGTGATTAATAAGGATAAGCAAAAGTGACTGAAATGTCATACCTAGGTTGTTTCACTGAGGAAAAAAAACCTGTCAGACAGTATCCAATTAGCTTATTAAGCTTTTAAAATTATTTAAAGAGAAATTATTATGTATTTTTATTACCATAAACAGTTAATGAACAATGTATAACAATCCTATAACATTTGCTAGGCTTTAATAAACTTAAAACATGAATGGGTACAATCAGATGCAAAGTTCTCTCCATTTATTATCAATTTTAAATCTTGAAATTCTTTTCATGACTGGAATTTAGTTACTTATCCATGGTAATTTTTATATCTTTAGGATTCAATTATATTTACTATGTCCAAAAAATAGCTGAAATCCAGAAAACAGTAATCTTAGTGAACTACAGATGTTAAATAAGTATTTAGGACAACTGATTTTTTAATCAGCATCTTATACTTCTGCAAGTGTGTTCAAGGGTCATAAGAGCAGTTACTGTATGCCAGAAAATGAAACCAAAATCCTAACAACTCATTAGATCAAGAGATAGATCAGATCAACGTAAAAAAAAAAAAAAAAAAAAAAAAAAAAAAAAAAAAAAGAAGAAGAAGAAAAAAAAAAGACATTCACAGTTATGGAAGGGGATTATCTGATGCAAGAGAGAACAAAGAGAGAAATCAATTTCCACTCCAACTTTCTGCTAATTAAAAAGAACAGCCCTAATCAGATGCATTTCTATCATTCCTTCTGGTTTTGTTCTTTCTGGAAGTTAAGCCATTAGTTAAGTTGGCAAAGCAATAAGATTTTGTGCTGACAGATTTGTGTCCATGCTGCCTCCCGTGCAGACCACTTAAGGGTTTTTCAAAGGCAAAGACACTTTCTTTTGATGTTCACGTTCCCTTTCGTACAACCTGGAGTGTCAACACTGCTATGACAGATTGCAAGGTTGGGCAAGCAAGGGGAAACTGCTTTACTGCCATGTGTTATGCATATGGTATCATCAAACTTCTTGGTGCAATGTTGCTTTTCTGTTGCTGTGAGACATAACTTTTCTTTCCTTCAAATTAATTTTTAAGGCAAAGAATTATTTTGGTACAACTGCCTTCCACTCTTACTATATCTACTCTTCAAATTT
>NW_010104249.1:5975-37897 GCF_000699245.1 Pterocles gutturalis | reverse complement strand
TTGCCCTACATCTGCCCCCAATGTATAAAAATGGTAATAAAAATAGTCAAAAATCAATTGTTCTTGATGACTAAAATATTATTGCCTTCCCCCATTCCTTCCCTTTTCTGCTCTCATTTTTTTGCATTGCAGTGTGTGTTTAACCTAGACTACAAGCAGGAGCTTACAATATTTTTCAATTACTCTTGGTATCAGCAATATACACACCTAAGACAAATTATACACAAAACTAAGCTGCATTGTAAGTGGTTTGGGAAGTGTTGCGATACTTTGCAAAATTCCCATTTTCTTCTAATTTGAATCACTTATTTCCCCATCAATAGTACAATTCACTTCAAAATTTATTTAATGGATCCTCTGGGAACAGTTATAAGTTATTAAACAGTAGAGAGTCAAAATATTTGTATCATTACTCTTAAGAAAGTTCAACTTCCGTGTCCTAAATAAGTAAATATGCATCTATACATTTAGAGTTGCACAGTTTTTAGCGGCCTACTACATTAAAAAAAGCAGAAAAAAAAATTTCTGTGAGCATAAAGAGAATTTTCTTTTTATCTCTTTTCTTTATTTGTGTCTGTCAATTTTATTTTTTTTCTGTAAAGATTTATAAATACAGATCTCCAAAACATCAGTCCGAAGGGGATTCTCAGTGATAGGCTTTTGTTTCTTTGTCTCATCTAAAATTCTCCAAGGGTGATACCTGGCACAGGTATTTGTGTTTAAAGTATTCCTAGAAGGAGTCAAAGCAAACTTACCTACTTAGGCAAATATGTACCATGTACAAAAATACAGAAATAAGGCAAGCAGGCCTCGCTTTTGTTTGTTTGTTTGTTTATATATAACTGTACTCAAGTTTAAAAGTCTTTATCTTGTCCTGCTGTTGTTTGCTACAGCTTGAAGTGCTTTGAGTCCCTTGACACCCAGACCATGGTCTTTAAATTTCTACAATACATCATTTTTTTTCCAGTAGAACAGTCTGAACTTCACAGAAATAATTCTGGCAAGCAGTCAGCTTATCTTGTACAGTCCTGTGTCACTCCCTGGAGTGTGCAGACATACTGATTTATCTAAGGTGTCATTAGAGTTGTGTTCTCAAACTATTCCACTGCACGAGTGGCAGCAGTCAGTGAGTAGTTGGGATATTGTGTTGCATTGAAATTTTGAGCCTGAAACAGCTAACTTCAATCACTGCTCACTCATGATTGCACTTGCACATTACTCAGCCTTTCTTCACCCATCTTTTATCTGTAACTTTAGATTATTTTTTCTTCACTCTTTTTGGTTTTTTTCAGGTCAGGAAAGGGTAAAACAAAATTGGACACTGTCCTAAGCTATCTCCAGGCACCAGGCCCATAGTGGAATGCTGTGAAATCCCATGGCTGCCAAAACATTTGTGTGGAATTTAAGAAATTTGCTTTGATCTTCAGACCCATAGTTGTGCAGCAGAGCTACCAAACAGTCAACAGAGGAAAGAAATGAACAGGAGGGTGATAGCAGGGCTTTACTACTTGCTCTCCTCTTTTGAATTCCTTCTGTTCTTCTAAAATAAATGAGTAAGTAGACTAAATTAGACTCCCTTAATTAGTGACAGTAGCCCCATTCTGGTATCTGATGCCAATTTAGTCTCCTACAAGTCAGTATTTCTGCTAGTACCAAACTAGGTAGTTATGTCAACAGTTTGCTACCACTCACTGCCTGCCTTTTGGCATCTACACCCAACACTTACAGGGTAGCATTAAAAGCATTCTGCACCTGAGGATGCATCAGCCTCCCACATTGCCTCCTTGGAGTGAGGATGAGTTTACCTACTCATGGCCAACACTTCAGTCACCTGCTACACAAATGGGAAACTCTAACAGTCTTTACAAGGGAACCAGCTTCTTTGAAGAATGCCTTGTATGGTCTTAGCATTATGCTGCAAAGCAACACAAATGACAATTGAGAGACTTGAACATTGGAACTGTGTGTAGCTTCAAGATAACTTGAAACAACCCAGACAGACCATCTTTTTAGAACCTGCTTTAGTAACAGAGTAGTTGTATATACAAAGAGATGAGGCTTTAGACAAAGCCTTCTTCTCAAGCTTCTTACTTCAGTTGTTACTTTAATTTGCAAGCATGGATGCTTTCATAGTTTCTTGCCTTGGAAGCATTACTCCCAGGAGTATCTCAACTTCCATCATAGCCAAAAGGGGTAATGAATCACCTGTGCCAATAAATTAGCAGAGGCCTCTTGGCATTTTGAGATCAAATTCCCCAAGTCTGCTTTTTACCCCCAAATTGCCCACTTGTATGTCTTGTACTTTTTCCTAGACAGTACAAATAACACATTCAGAGAAGAGTTCTGAACAACTTCATCATTTTATTTACCATTTTATTTAACATTACACACCCTAAGCATCACCACTGCCAGTCAAGATTGAATATAGTGCACCCACAATAGTTTTCATCAAAAATACCTTCTTGTCAGATTGTTCACAGGCAAAGAGTATTAATTTATTCCTGGGGAAGGCATTTCAATACGTCACTATTCTGGGCTTCAAAAACATCTAGTTATGCTCATCTGAAACCAACTGTATTTTACCAAACAATGTGAAATAACTATAGAGTTGTTAATTTTTAAACAATTCGATTATCATTAATCGTGTAGCATTTATTCTGGAAAAAATATCCTTGCACTGTGATTCCTACTGTTTCTTTCTTCCCAGACACTTTCCCTCAGCTTTTCTGCCAAGCTTTCAGAATTTTAAATTGTTTAATAATGTCTTTGAATAAAGGTCAGGAAGAGGTCAGTTTAAGGCAGAGTCCTAATGGGTTACTATACACTTGGCTAAATGCAATGTATTGTCACCTTTATTTAAAGGATTGCTTAACTGGAATTGAACATAGTTTATCAGACAGAAAATTTGTAGCACCTCATGATGCAAACTGTATTTTCTACACAGAGATCTTTTTAAGTGTAGACCAATATACTGGTTATGTTTTTCTTAGAGTACCTTTAGAATCTTTATAATAAATTTGTATATATTAAAAAATTACAACCACACACACTCTTTTGTTCATGGAGATGTTTATTTTTGTCTTCCATGTTTGTAGGGAATATGATTTCACTACAAAAGTGTCTCAGAGAAACTCCATTCAAAGTCTAGGCTTAAGAATGAAGGGAAAATATACTTTCAGCTGTACCAGTCCTGAGCAAAGTTTAAAAACAAAAAAAAAAATGTTAAAAAAAATCCTCTAAAGATAGGAAGCAGCACCAATAAAACCAGAGGGCCTCTTACTGATACCTGCTCATGCTTTCTTTTCTGTTTGAGAATTGGTAAAAACTTAGGTAGGAAGAATTACTGTATCAGAATGTGGACCTAGGATTCACAGTCCCAATCTCTCACCAAATGCCACACATTCTTTCACAGTCAGAGTTCAGGGCCTGAGTTTTACTTTCCATTAAGTAGTCAGGACTGCTAACAGCAAGACTGTTGCCCCCATGGTGTAATATTTCTCTTATTTAAATTGGTAAATAAATATTTATTTAATACACTCCTTTTAATAAATATTTATTTCCTATCAAGTTCCTGAAAAGTTACATTGTTCTTAGAAGTATACTACTCGTAGCAGTTATAAACTTCTGATAACATCAGGTCTCAAAATAAATCATGTGGCTTACATTCTGTCTCTTGTTCTTTCAGTGAAAGGATTTCAAGCCATTGGTAACACTCAGTACTTAATAGTTGGTTTATCCAGGACATTCAGATTCAATCTGACAAAGTAAATAAATACTTCTAAGAGTCAGAACAGAAAAGGCACTTACTCATTTTGGGGAAGACACCTGCTAGGTAAGAATTTTATTTTCAAAATATCAAGCCCTTTTTCTGACAATAAAATCCTTAAAAACTACTGTTGGATAAACATAAACCCTACTAATAAAACCAACTTATGTACCCCTTCCCAAGAAAGGTAATACTGTCCTTGATGGAGAAATTGAGAAGTGTGAAAGTATCCAGAAATACTCATAAGTTTTATTCACTTCTGTGATATTCCAGTAGGCTATCACAGCTGAGGAGAAGAAAAAGTCTCCTCCAAAGGGTATGTTTTACAAACTGAAAGCCTTAGAAAATTCTGGACTGTTTCTTATTAGGTACTTGTATCAGCAATAAAATATAGGATTCTAGTGTGTTATAACCAGGACCATTGCCTTGGTTACAACTGATAACCTGTTACTCCATCTAGAAAAGTAAATCTTTTATCAAACTTCCTTTCAATCGAATCACTGCCTCAGTGATGCTCTGTATAAGGCACTTAGTAAATTTTAAGAGCATCTGACAGTGCTGTTGGTAGTTTTGATTTGTTTGTGAGGATGGTCTACCAACGTGTCAAGATTAACGGGCTAAGCTGTGGAATAATCAGTGAAAACAGCCATATGAACTCCTTCCTGCAACTCTTCAGAAGCCACATCCATTCAAGTCTGGGTTCCTATTACCCTTTCAACATAAAGTTATCCTTTTTCTAGTAGTCTAGGAATTAGATCCTTTAAAATTGCGTAGTGTTTAAATGTACAAGAGGAATTAATTTTGTTCCTGACTAGCTTTTTAATAAAAACTTCTGCCCTTTCAATAAATGACCTGTATCCAAGAGTGAAATGTTCATGGTATTTACTATTAAATTCACAAAAACCTACATCTATCGTTAGGCCAAAAGTCACTGAAACAACAAGCATCAAGAATTATAAAGCAAGACACATCTATAAGCGTGAGATGCTGCCTACTTCCAACACAGTACACAGAGAAAGGAATACTAAACGCACAAAGAAGCCATTATACAGTGGATTTTGTAGGTATTATTCTGAAAATATATTTTCTTTGTTCTTTCCCACCTGCCTTATCCTCTGTCTTTTCATTGGACTGAGGGTTTTTGAAGGTGTTTGACATTTTAGAAACAGAAACTGCCTACTCGGAATTTCTGAAGGCAAGCTGAGAAAGTGCCCGCTGTCTGTGCATGCTCCTCAGATCTCCCTCTCCAGCTGGCACCAAGAGCGGTGTGTTGCACCCTTCAAAAAGCCTCCAGGTACTGCAGGTTACTTGGCAACATTATGCCTCCATCAGTTTGAAAGTATTTTGCTTATTTTTCCATGTTTGAAGGCCTCCCAGCAATAGAATCAGACCATTTGCAGAAATGCAGAGATGAAGACCAGTAACTGGCATCCCAGAATGCCAGCTACTCTAGCTGAAATGCTTGAATAGCACAGGATTGCTGTAAATTTGCTCAGCAAGAAACTGTTCAGTAAGTCAATTATATAGAAACAAGGACAACAGTGACAAAACTGATAATGACCTCTAAGCTCCATACAACATTGCTGGTCTTACAGAAACCAAGATATAATTGAAGAACTGGGAACAGCAAATTCCCCACTTATAAAAGCAGGTGTAATAAATTGTTTCAAACTCACTGCATCCACTTGTACTATAGATGCACTTTAAGAAAAGAAAGAAGGAGGAATCAGAATGCGTTTCCTTCAGAAGTGGGACATGTAACCTTAATACATGTCCATAAGTACGTAACCAATAAGTACATGTAACCTTAAGAGATTTCCCTTGCTTAGATTAATTCATAGCTGAAGGCTGTTACAGTAAGAGATGATCAGTCAGATGGCAGATTTTCTTGCTCACAGATCTGTGTCGTCAGGAATTGGGCTTGGCATTGAAGCACTTTGATTTATTCTGTGCAAAGAAGGACCAGCTTGAGATAGATTATTCATGGATGGTAGTTATATATTTGATGCATATAAATAGCAAATTAGATCTCTGTATTCCCAAAGTGGGTATTCAGAAAGTAGAATTGGCCTGACCACTCACTTGTCTTATCTAACAGATGCTAAACGATTGAACAATTCCGTCCTTTTCTAGTGACAAGTAACTGCGACTGCCTTTGAAGGAAACAGAATTTGTCATTTGTAGAATCTAGCAAACTTGGGAAGGGGTTAAAGAGCCAGTTTCATTAGCACTGGTTATATATATTTCCTTCTTCTGTATACTTTTGCTTCTTTATACAGTAGAGGAAAATTGTGAGCACATGGTTAGCACGTTATCAAAAAACAGATTAATACTCTCTTTTCCTCAGTTGTCTTCTCAATAACTCCATTGTAAATTAGAGCTCCATTGTTGTAAAGCCACGTTTCTTAAAATCTTAAGGTTTAAGGGAGCTTGTTCCCTTCAAGCACTTTGACTAAGATCAATATTTATACACAGAAAACAGTGTAATTAAAGATTACACTTTTCCAGGTGGCCTAGGATCCTGACAATATAATCCTGAAAGGCTTCTTGCTGAGATATTCCTGCCTCTGTCAAGATATGCCATACTTTACACAAAATAATTAACATTTTGGAACTATTCTTTAAATTACTGTTACTGGAACAATTTTTTTTGTGGAAATTTTATTTTTAAACATATGGGACAAGGAGTGATAATATTACCATTTTGTTTTTTACAAACCCCAAATGGTACAGCAATCTCTTGTGAGCATTCTTAGTAATACCCATTTGAGCTTTGAAATATGCTTTTGCCCTTCATCTTACATGTTTAACTCCTTGAAAGTACAGCGAAAACTTCCTGTACCCATTAAACTGTCTACTCTTAAAATCCCCTGTGTGCGTGGACAGAGCAAATTCTTTCAGATTATTTTTATCTGTTTCCCATAATAAAAGGAGCGAGATTAGGATCGCAAACATCTCCTGAGGGATTAAGTATGACACAGTGGTGGTTCATTTTAATTAATTTTCACCAATACAGTCAAACAGAAGCTGTACACAGCTCCTGCATTACTAAGACTCCGGAATCTAAACTAATTTATTTGTTTGCTGCATTTTCTTTCACCGTTTGAATCCAATTATATAGTTTAGGCGGGGGGACACACCTGAACTCCTAGGCCTTGTTCATAGACATGTCACAAAATTTTCTTGTGTAATGTCTTAGGAAAGTCACTTGAACATCACTTGCTGTTGGATAATACCATTTACTGGCAAGTGTGCAGGTATCCATTGCTGTTGCACCATTTACTCCATTCTAGACAGGAAGTTACACTAATTTCTGTAAAGCACTGATTTCTAATTAACTTGTGAAGTACTTTTCCAAGTAGTTAAATCCTGTTAATTCTTATTAAAACATGCGTTCTTCTTTAGATGTCAAAATAAGCTCAATATCTGATTGTTGTTTTAGACAAATCCCAAATCTCTTTTTCTTTTAAGAGCTTCTCCTCTTACTGTCAAAACTTCGACAGTACAAAAGAAAATCAACTGAGCTTCCTCAGCTTGACTGATTTTACTGTACAGCTTTTGCTAGTTTTATGAAGTTACACCCTTTCAAATTGAGGCTGCTTTGACATAAGTTGGGGCATAATTTCAAGTAAGAAAATCCTTCGAAAACTCAAGCTGTATTTCCAGCACACCCAAATCTTAACATTAAGATAGAAGTACACAATTGCAAATTATCATATTTGACTGGTTCATTAGCCAGAATCAGCATTAACTTTTTATTTTATCTATCTTATTCCTGAGTAAGCACACGCCAAATTTACTGTAAGTATAGCACTTGCTGCAGCCTTTGGAGAAATTAAATTGCATATCTGTTTCCACATAGTTTTTGATATTTGAAAGGAAGTATAACCAGACTCCCTAGTAGGGACCAGAGTCAAAAAAAGGCATGTGACAGAAAAAAACCAAGCAGATACAGTGAAAGAACTCTGGATATACATAAAAAGTACACAATAGACAGTTCCATGCCAAATCCATCCTGTATAACAAAACTATAATCAATAAGCATGATGTGGGAAGCTGTCAGGGTTTTGAGACAGGAGAGACAAAAATTAAAGAATCTAAGATGCAGAGCCATACACTTGTGTCAAGTTTAGAAGACCTGCCTGAACACTCTAGTGAACTGATGGAAACAAATGATAAGAAGTATTCTATCTTACATGGCTACCTAAAAAAGTGCTATCCACAATATAAAAAAAAAAAGTAAACTGCACAAATTATAAAAATCAAAAAATTCTTGAGATTTTACAAATCTATGCCCCAAAACATCAAATATCTAGAGAAACATATAATAGCCTAAAAAGTCAGTCATAGTCTTAATCTCAAGACTTTTAATATCAAGAATTTTAAGATTTTTAATTTTTTTTTTTACTACTGTTTCTGTTTGAATCAAGATTTTTACATGGCAGAATTTAACCTGCTACTAAGTAGAACAACTTCCGTTTATCTCCAATATGCAGACTTAAATTCAGGGAAAAAAAGATCATAGCTTACAATTGTATATTTGTTCTTTTCCTTATACCACCTATAATTAGTGACAAAGTTAGGAAGATAAGAGACAGAATTATTGTACATTTTATCAATGAACTATTTATATTTCGTTTTCCTGCATTTCTCCCCCTTCTTCCTTTCTGAAACTAGACAATCAATCAGCACATAATGGAACTCATTTACATGGAACACTATCACACTTGTCTTTGTTGGGTCACCATTTCATGAACAACCCAGGATGTATGGCTGTTGAAGACTGGTGCATATATAGAATTTAACAAATAACAGTTCTTACGCAGAGAGCAGTCACAGAGAAAAATAGCTAATCAAAACACATTACAACATTAAATTTTCACTTTTTATAAATGGAGTAAAGACGCTTTTAAATATATTTACAGTTAGAAAAAGGACTTAGGATTACTACAAGTCAAAATTATTTAGAAATTATGAAAGTGAAGTTCATTTAAATTATAACATTATGAACAGAGTCAAATGCCATATTCTACTTAGAATTTGTCTACTCTGCTGTCAGCATTGTCACATCCCTTTAATCACAAACAGGAAAAAATTATCTTAACTTTGTTTAATGCCAAAACAGGCATCACTGCAATGTAAACACTGGCAACAGAATAGTTCAGTTAAAACCACCACAGCTCAGTTTATACATCCTAGCTGACTTGTGTTGTATCTGTGGTTAGAAATTGCTTTTCTATGTCTTATTGCATAAAGAACAGTGAGACCTTTCTGCATTCTTTTTGATTAGAACCACACCTGTACCACATTTTTGACATTATTTGCTAGAGAGAGTTGAATCATAGTAAAATCTACTCCATCCTCCCTTCCATCCAAACTAAATGGCTACTTATTTCCGAAGATACAAAGAGACCTCTTGTTAGCAGTGCTGGGTGGTTTATTCACATAAAGTTAAACAAAAATACCTTTCCTATTTAGTGAACTACTGGTAATAGATTATTATTTGTTTGCAAGGAATTCTGAAATGTGTTAGCATTCATGACATTTTAAATTAGAAACACATTTCATAAAGCAACTTGCAATGAGATTTGCTATCATTAAACTGCTTACTTTAAACAGTTTCAGCTCTCTTGTAATCTATTACATCAGTATATTCTGCCAACAGTCCCACCTAAAAATAAAATATAAAAAAATAAAGTTGAGAAGCATGTATTTCTCTTTTAAAAACTAGTGTATGTTATTCTGAACACCAGCCCAGCCCCAAAAACATTTAAGAACCTTAAAATGCATTGTTTTACAGATACTAAGATTTGGCCAGGTAATGGCAGTGAACAGACATCCTATTTAGTAAGATAAAGCAGAGTACATAATAAACAGGTCAGTAGTTACCCATCTGAAACAGCCTATAATTAACATTTGATGTCTAAAAAGTTTAAACAGCAACACCAAGGAATGAGGTATGTGTGTTTTCAGATATCACATCAGACTTTCGTTTTTTGCAACTAACTGTATTTCACAACTAGCATCTTACAAAATAGAACAGTACCATTGTGCCTGTAGAAGTACTGCAATAAAAACAGAAAAATACATTACTACAAGATACCACCAAACATCACAATTGTCAGGGCCTACAAAAATCCATTGTTTTAGCTGTTAAGATGTAGTAATTTGGGGCTGGATTCACTACCTAAAAGGTCCATCCAACTTTTACATGGGCTTAAAAAGATATTTATTTTGAATTAAAAAGAAAAGAATTACAGGAGTGTAAGTGGACTACCTCACTAAAATGAGCTAAATGGACTTTTGTACTGAACCTGAATCTATAATTTAAAATCTATATATGGATTGTATGTGTGTATCAAAACACTTATTGGTTGTAAACAAAAATGCAAAATCTGTATTCACAAAAATATTTTATTGGTAATTTTACATAATACCAGATGGGACTGTAAATAGTTCTGCTCTGTATCGGTATATTGCTAAGTGCGTAAATGTTGACAGTTTATGCCATAAAGTAGGGTACTGATTTATGACATAATATATTCTAATAGGCCAAATAAAAATTAAATAATTTGATTCAGGAACAAAAATTAATAGTATTGTTATTTCCTTAATCTTGTGCAACATCTGATATCCTGTAATGAAGTGATAAGGATATGACACACTAGATAAATATCAGGCAAGGAAACATCACTAAGCAGAAATGAGAACTGCACTTCTGTTATTTTTAAAGCTTTTCCAAATTTTCATTATTTCCAAATATTAGTTTTTGCCAAATGCATAGTCATCTGAGGTTCCATATTTGTTACACAACATAGAATACCAGTGTACAGTGACAATGTAGTACTTTACCTGAATTGTAAGGTTAACCAATCAATGCTTAGAATGTGTTTTCTATTTTGCTTGTAAACATTACAATAAGTGTTTTAAGTGTGAAAAAATATTGGTAAAACCATTAACATAATTCAGTAACAGTAATCTAGTAAAATGTGTCAAATATTGGCAAAAATTTATACAAATGTTTTATTTAATAACATTTTTCCTATTTAACCACACCAAGTACCAGCAGGTGTTTTTAAGAAGATAATTATTATGAAAATTCTGTTGCAGCAATAGTTGATTAAGTTGATCTCTGACTTGCATACATATAACTATGTTTCACAATTCTCAAATAATACATATTTAGGCAGCTTGAACTATGTTATAAAAATTTAAATTCAGTACATGCCAATAGTAGAGACTCCAAGAGTTGTGTTAGAATTCACTAAACTAAAAGTGAAAATGGACTTACCAATAACACTGCATAATGAACATTCAGACCACATTTTCATGGCACCTTTACACATGAAGATTAAAAAGTTAGTTTGAAAATGCTTTGCAAGCATTTGTAGATTGCATTTTAATTATTGTTTCTACCACCGCGCTTTTTTCTTTTTTTAAAACTGCATAAATTATGTTCCAGTCAACATACCAATTGTGCATGGATAATCTGTCATGAAAATGTGGTAACAGGTGACAGAAGTTATATATTTGCACGTTTTGAAGAGAAGAGACTAAAGAAACTGGAGGAAATAAACTTTAATGAGATTCTCCATTCAGTGATGACGCTTCTCCTCTGGGTGAAGATGACCTGGACATTCCCCTCTCTGTGTTGTCAGAGCTAGAACCACTCTGACTGTGTTGATCTGCAGAAGCAGCACTGGAAGCAGGTGGTGACTTAGTTTTCTCCTTAAAGTCTGTAATTATGACTGTCAGATCTCCAACGGTAACTTCCAAATGCTGAGCGCTACTTCGATCCACATTTTTCAATCTTGGCCTAAATAAGGCAAACAATCATATTAAAAGCACACACACTATTTTATTATCTTGTCTTCCTCCTACTTTTTAGGAGCTCTGGAGAACATACATATGTACATAAGACTGCTATATGTAACATGTAATACACAAGAAAACCATGTACGACAAGTATTTATGGTAGAGTGTTTCCTGGTATGTTTTACATTAAAATAGCTGAACATAACACATCACCTTCTCCCAAGATTATTTAAAAGTTGACCTTAATCATAATGTAACTGTGCAGCCATATGGATGTGTTGCACATGTGAAAGTTTTTACTTTTAAAAATTAAGTCTTTCTTTATTGTGGCTACAGAAAGCTATAAATTTGATCCAGAGGAGCATCCATCTCTGCAGCAGCCTTAAGCAACAATTCTAAGTACAGAATGATGTTCAATAATGAAAATGTTGGTGTGTCCTTTGAATTCAACAGCACAGATAGTGTCAACTTGCAGCAGGTATTACTTCATTTCAAAACCTCACTAGGACTGCTAGTATACTATTTGAACTGGACTTTGTATTCACAGTATAACTCTGGTATTCCTGGCGTATGCTGTGATTTAAATTATGCACAGAGCCGAGTATCACACACAGTGTTGACAGGGTAAGTCTCTCATCTAATCTTTCAATTGTTTGATTTTCACAACATAAAGACCAGAGAATACTTTGGCTTCTATTCTGCCATCATATTTTTTCTAGTGATAATCATAAAGTACTTTCAACTTAGTATTTTCCTTTGACTACCATGAAAAACTGTCACCAGACAGCTGAATTTATACAGTCATGAAAAGCATAGCTTTATGCATTTAAATGACTCCACAGCTTTCAATAGGCTCAAGCTGCAATAAAATAAATTAATATGACATCACATGTTAGCAGGTGTGCTAACAGCAAAGCCCTAACCTTTACCCTATCATCTGACTTTCTTTGAAGTAGAATTGGTTCCCAGTCACTTCAGCTGAAACACCTCATGCCTCTCCTCTGCTAGAATAAAGATGCGCTTTGACATCTTGTTCCCCTGAGGCTGAAGTAGCGTGACTGAGGAATTTAAGAGAAAACTGAAAATCTACTGCTCTGTAACATGGGAATGGAGAGAAAAATTCAGCATTATCAACTTGCATAAGTGCCGTGCCTGGAGCTTATTAATCATATTGAGTGTGCATGCAGATTGTTACGATCGTTTCCAGCAATAATATACAAGTTTTCAGGCAAAGAAAAAAGGATATCCTTTTTCCAAAGGATACTGAAGAAATCTGCTTAAACTAATGAAGCATTCTTAAGTTTCTGTCCTACCTAGTGACTCAATTCTGTGAAAAATTGAACTGTTTGAAGCATTTAAAAAAAGAAAAATAACCTAGTTATTTCAAACAGCAATTTTTAATGCTAATCTCAATATTGGCATTTCAGTCCAATATGTTTATTTTAGTTATTTTTTAATTGTTCTCCCTTTTTCTCTACCACACTTTCTCATTTTTAATGTACTGTGGCAATTCAATCATCAATATTTCAATTTATAATATTTAATTAGCTTAATTAAAACTATGTTAACTTGAAATACTTCATAACTGAACTACTTCAGCTTCATGAGGTAAGCTAATAAATTTGAGTATAAAAAAAGAAAAAAAGAAACAGGAAGAGGAAGAGGAGGAACATCTCAGTGTCCTTAATCCTAACCATGACTTTCTTAACAACTGTTCTTTCTTGACTCTCAATCTCTCCCTTGTTCTGATCCTATTTCAGGCCCATGAGAAGCATCTGCTACTTCTCTGCATAACTAATCCCAAAGGATCTTCCTTGGCTGGACTATTTTGGAGTGCCTCCAAAAAAAAAAAAACTAACCTCCAAATCAATCAATACTTCCTCCTACATTTGATTAGACTACATCTCATATACTTCTGAGCTTTTTAGCACAGCATTCTTGCCACAATAACTATGCTTAGGCTGTGATGATTAAGGGGTTAAACTTGCTGCTTTTGTTCTGCAGTCTGCACTTTCCTTCCACCCGGTCTTACAGCAAGATCAAGGCTTTTACAACTGCTTGTCTGTAGTGTAATATTTCATGTTCCATATTCTAAGAGTCCAAGGTTTCTTTTCAGCATCCCAGATGTAGCATAAGAAATTTTTATCACTAGGTAATATACATGCCTTATCTTGTCACATTAATTTATACCCTAGTTCAACCTTTCAAAATTTATTCCAATTCTGCAAGGATAGCAATAACCATGTTACTTGCCCAGTCATCTGCAGTCTGGTACTGGTTCTTTCTCTCTCCTATTATTTTGCATGAAAACTAGTCACTTCAGTCCCCTCTTTTTCAGAGATCCGTATCATCTCAGAAATACTCTTAACAAAAATACCAAGTCTTTCTCTCAGCCTATTTAGCTGGTCTCCATCTTCTGGTCAAAATTACAAACTGCAGGTTTTCTTTGCATTTAATAGGCATCCTAATATAAGGAAACTTCACACACAAATATTTAGCCTTATTGTTGAAAGAGTTTGACATAGCACTTACAAAACAGTAAAACTGCAGAACATTTTCTTACTTTCTTTTTTAAATTGTGTTTTATCGATACTGCAAAAGTTTCTAAATTTTTTACCTGGTTTTCTTATGACTGTTCTTTTTGCTTGTTGTTTCCTTTTCACCTTTTTCCTTTTCTACTTTGTCTTTTTTCTCTTTCTTTGATTGAGTGGGGGGCACAAACTGCTGAGGAACCTGTTGTGCAACCAGCTGAGAGACAGGTCGAGGTTTCCTGTATGCACATATATACAGACATGCATAATGCTTAGACTTTACAACAGTCTCAAACTCTCTACGCTTTGGTTATTAACAATCACTATAAAAAGTAATACTGCTAAAAGTTACCATTTATCTTCCTATTAATACTTCATTAAAATAGCATATCAAATTTAAACCCATTATGGCCTTTTGTTTCACTTACTTGCATTATCAGCAAATGAGATTTATTTTTTAATAAGGATTTAGAGACAAGATTTTGCAATGTATCCTCTTCTCCTAGTTGTCCTGTCCAGACAGAGACTTACACAGAATGAACACCAAAAGATGAAGCTTCCAGAGAGAATACTTTACCACCCAATCCCAGCCCTCTCAAAGGATGAAGGGGTCTGTTTTGAGTGTACTGCAATACTGAAGTATACAATCCACATCACAAAAAGGAAAAACCTGACCTTTCAGGTGTCAGAACTAAAGCCACTGTTGGCCTTACGGAGTGACAAGTGTTTTCAGGTCAAATAAATTCACTGAAAGCAATGACAAATTCTGTTAAGTTGTGCATAATTTTTATCAAGATGTTCACTGGAAAAATATACTGCACTAATAGTAGGATATAGCTGTCAGAACACATATACTTTAAAAGCTGGCAACAGAAACTTCCAACCACGTTCCATCAGTATACACAATGCAGGTTTCATTTCCAAGTTTTGATCCAAACTAAAAACCAGGGTAAGAAGAGGAACAGCAGGCAAAAGCATTTTAACAGTTTATTATTTTTACATTTTCTGAAATATTTGAAATTGCTCATTTTTATTTTACTTTGTATTGAAATACAATTATTCTAATGTGAAATGAAACATTTTACTCTTTCCGATGCAAGTGTATTTCTCTATTTTGAGATTTTGGAGTTAAGAAATCTCAAGTCATGACATATAAAAAGGAAGGTTCTGCGATTGTATTAAGACTTTGAAGATGCAAATTTCTTCTCCAAAAGAATATTTACCCTGACAAGCTTTTGGGTTTTATTAGTTGCATTGGTGTTGTTGTTTTTTTAAATAGAAAAAGCACAAATTATATGCACTGTGATACTCTGAAAATACAAAGCAGTTGTTAAAGCAGCAGAAGGTATCAGGTCTTACACATATTTATTTATCCCAACCCACAGGATCACGCTACTGGCGCTTCTTCCTTAGGCAAAGTGACGAGTGAAATAACAAAAGCAGAAAATCAAGGCAGCTCCCATTAGCAAGTTACATTTTCAGTAATAATTGCAATAGTTCATGTTACAGAGTGAAAGCCAAGTTACAAGTATCCATAAAGTGTGGGAAAGGCAGTTAACAGACACCAGCTGAGATGTCACGAGTCTTCACAGCAAGTTCTTAATGAATTAAAGTAAAAATAAAGACTATTAAAATTGCCAACACAATAGACCTTTGAGGTGAAAACTAGACTACCGCATACCCACACCCATGAACTAAGCCCATGCTAACTCATGGAGAGACAAAGATCAGCAACAGATCACTCAGTGGTAACTACCCAGCTTATATCAACTAGCAAATATATGACTACATGCTTTTCAGGACAGCATTGCAACTAGGACCTTGGAAAGCAAACATCATGTAGAGTCCAAAATCACTTCAATTACTTGATGGACTACAATTGTTTACATTAACAGAGCACATCCAACATTTCTAAGAAAACTTGTCTCAGATCTGCTTTGACCTTTTGTCATAGTAGTTCATAACAAAGTAAGAAGAACCAAGGTGTAATTCATGCACAAACTTATAATTTCAGGTGTAAAACACTTGTGATACATAAACAAAACTGATCACCTGTCTTGAACTGAAGATTGCTCCAGGAGATAAGGATACAGGGAGTTAATATTCCTAGTGACGGCCAAGTGACAATCCCATCATTACTACATAGTGACATGAGAGAATAATCTGACATGTTACGTATGAAGTAACACAGTAGTGAACTTCTCAACACAGAATTAATTATTGCCCAGGGCTGTGGACAATGTGGACTTGTTAAAAATGGGCAGAGAGGGAAAAAAATTCTCAGCCAACTATCTTAGGAGTTCTCAATTTGCAACAATTTGAATTGCTGAGGGCAAACTAGATAATTTCTATTAGAGTACAGATGCAAAATTAAGCTCTGAACTAAAACCTAGGTTTAGAACTTCTTTTTCTAGTACCATAAAACAATTGAGATCGACAGAAAAAGATCTTTGCCACAAGGAACAGAAGTCAGTTAAGACAAAAAAAAAAACAAAAAACCACAGGGAAATCATGTTTGGGAAGATGCACTAAAAATGAATAAATCGGTTCTATGTGGTTTTGCTGTGACAAGGAATTCCACTCGGTTATTTTATTCCTCCCAATAACATCCATCTTTTTGTTGTCAGTTATTTCTATAGCTGTCTATCAGTTATACCTATGTTGTAAAATGTATTATCTGCTTTGTCACTTCCACATTTCTTAAATGAGGCATTCAATGTTTTTATATTAAAAAAATTGAGGAAAAAAATAAATTCACATCTCTCAACACTGACAGTGTCTTTCAAGCATTCAAAAGGGTCTACTGAACTGCAACCAAGCACTTTACAAGTCATGTAGGCTTCAGGAAATAACTTTATCACTCATCAAATAGATGAATGATAGAATATGAGCCCGATAGAATTGTTCATGATTTAGCAGTAGCTGAATAATGTAATTCAAGCATGAAGAAATTCATACAGAGAAGGCTTTCTTACTGAGAGGATAAATGTAAGAAAAACTATTCCTGTAAAAGGAAATTGATTTTGACAATTTGCCAAAATACAACATTTTAAATTACTGGTTTTCAAAACCAGTTAGTTAAGGACTCCTTGTAATAGGCTGCTGCAGATTAAGTAGATACAGACAATGTCAATATGGCCTTTTACTTCACCAATATATTTATGGTAATTTGCTTTTTGAGCATATTCAAAGAGCACCTCAGCTAACTGGTGTTTAGAAAGAAGCTCCATAAACTTCTGCATTATGATTACAAGTGTTTTTGCCTCTACCACTGGGAGTGACTTTACAACTGAACAATCCAGAACTACAGGCAGAAACATTCATAAATACAATACATATTGCTTAATCAGCCCCTCAAAACGTTGCATTTTCATCTAATAATTTCACTTCAGTAATTTTAAGTGGAACACCAATCAAAAGAGGCATACACTATTACAAAAGATAGGAACTATCAATTCTTTCCAACAGAGGTGAACTTTATGGTTTGGGCCTTAAGCACTGCAGCTGTACCAACAAACTGATTTACTGAGTGTCCAGGAGATCGCTGAACATCACAGCTCCAAATACCATGCCTCTCCTTCGCTGTCACTTAGCCTTCCTTTTCAGCCAGTGCTATCTTTCTTCTATCTTAACATCAGCCATACTTCTACCTACATTATTACTCCAACCTCACCCATTATGGTTTTATTAATTAACTAATTCCAATATTGCCTCCAAGGTCCTACAAATACACACTTCATAATGTCCTTTAAAAAATAAGGAAAACTAACATTTTTGTCTTTTAAAAAGCCAACAGATAGTAACACAAACATTCAAGGATACTGAGAAGGATGGACTAGTTTTTGTTGTTGGCATACTAAAGAAAACCCCAAACTTTATAGCATAGCAATTTACATGCCTAGAGATGAAAGGCGTCTTGGGGTCTAGCTGGATTTATTTGATTTATACAAATCACAACTACATTTGCACAGTGCAGCTTTTACAGCCATCACGAGTCCATAAAGCATGCTAATGTGTCCTGCACTACTCAGAGTATGAGCTCAAATTATAACAGACTTGAGCTACTTATCTGTCAAAACAGCTCTGTCGGCTACAGTCTGGAAACCAGGAGCATGGTGTGGACAACTGTGACAATTTTTCCATGAACCAACCCCAAATCTACCTCCATCTCAAGTGAGCTCTGCATCAGTATGATGCATCTCTGTGTGCAGGGTTTGGAGAAGATTAAAGAAAAGTATAGGTTATGTTCTGAGATCTGTGGATACTGGAAGTATGTGGGTACTGGTTCTGTGTGGACCAGTCCAAGTCCAGCATGGCTCACACAGAATCAAAGCTAAGGAGTTGGCTACTCTGTTGGACTGCTGATGTCTTTGCACTGTGCTTCTCGGCAACATTATTTGCTTGGCTGCACTGTGTGCTGCTTGGCAGTCTTACTTGGTTGGCTCTGTGTGTTCAGGATATGCAGCACCAAACAGCTTAAGCTTCTCCAAACCCTGCACACAGGGATGCATCAAGCATTAAGCCCGTTTGGTCGTCTGCATGTGTGATGCCCAACTCGGGTGACTAAGAGTTTACTGCTTCTGCTGCGTATCTTGATTTTTAGTATTGTACATAGGTAGTATTTTGTTATTTCCATTTTCAAAATGGACCCACTTTGTTGTAATGAGACTAAGTTTTCACCATATTAAATTGGTCAAAATTATTTTTACATAAATTATTGGTGAATACCCAGTGAGGGAAATTAAGGAAGCATGTACTGCCATGAGAGGTGCAAAATTACTTATGAGCAGGAAGGTATTTTGCTGAGCTCTGTGAGAGGGAAAAGACTCATGGCAAAAGTTCCAGATATCATTTGGTCTAGTGCACTGCATGTAATCTTGAATTCAACTCTAGGCATGTAAATTGCTATGCTATAAAGTTTGGGGTTTTCTTTAGTAACCGACAACAAAAACTAGTGCATCCTTCTCAGTACTGACTATTTGCTCCCTTTGAGAGCATCAATGTTGAATGAGTTTCTGCACACAAAACCGAAATAGAGAAATCTTGGCAGCCTCTGCAGAAGCTGAACATGAGCTCGCAGTGTGCACTTGCAGCCCAGAAAGCCAACCGTGTCCTGGGCGGCATCAGAAGAAGCATTAGCAGCAGGTCAAAGGAAGTGATTCTCCCCCTCTACTCTGCTCTCATAAGACCCCACCTGGAGTACTGTGTTCAGATGTGGGGCCCCCAACATAAAAAAGATCTGGACCTGCTGGAGAGAGTCCAGAGGAGAGCCATGAAATTGGTCAGAGGGCTGGAGCCCCTCCCCTATGAGGACAGGCTGAGAGAACTGGGGTTGTTCAGCCTGGAGAAAAGAAGGCTCCAAGGAGACTTAATAGCAGCCTTCCAGTACCTGAAGGGGGCCTAGAGGAGAGATGGGGAGGCACTCTTTATCAGGGAGTATAGTGATAGGACAGGGGGTAACGGGTATAAGCTGAAAGAGGGTAGATTTAGATTGGATATTAGGAAGAAACTTTTCACTGTGAGGGTGGTGAGACACTGGCACAGGTTGCCCAGGGAAGCTGTGGATGCCCCATCCCTGGAGGTGTTCAAGGCCAGGCTGGATGAGGCTTTGAGCAACGGGGCGTGTGGAAGGTGTCCCTGCCCATGGCAGGGGGGTTGGAACTCGATGATCTTTAAGGTCCCTTCCAATGCAAACCATTCTATGATTCTATGATAATTAAATCTCCCTGCTGAATACATACAAGTTTTCAACCTGTTGTAGGAAGTGTATTGTCATTTATAATGCACAGTTTACAGAGTTCAGATATTCTGAAGAACAGGAGACATACTCAAAGGCACGCTCCTTCTTGAAGCTAAATCTCCCCTGCTTTGGTATATTTTACTACTGCAGAAGTATTAAAATTATTATTTTCTGGTCTTAAATTAAGGAAATGCTGTCACCTCATTTTCAATCAAGCTGAAAGAAATTTTTCAACACATAACGTGGATCCAGAATAATATCTGCCAAGCAAAGCTTCCATTCTAATATGATCCTTTGCTTCCCTTTCCTCTTCTCAGGCCCATCCACCTCCTGGCTTCAATTCAGACAAAAAGCCCTTGCTGGAGGCTTATCCTGTCTGGAGTGGCAAATTATCTATTTTGTAAAGCAAGTGCCACATGCAACATATCAAAAAACTTTTACAATACTGCATGTTAATCAGATATTTAAGTCTGCTATTGAGCCCTGGTCACTTTACTTGCCACATTTTTCCTCCAATATCTAGGGCAGTTTTACTTGCCTGTCAGTGAGCTGATACAATTCTGTTTTCAAATTCCCCTTACTCCCCAGTTTCCTATGAAATTATACACAACTTGCCCCATCCTAGAAATCAGGAAGAAATTGCCTATGAAACACTATTCCTACAGAAGGATGTTATGTTGTAGCTGCCCAATATAGTATTGATCTATTTTTGGTTCATGGACTCAAGCTTCCCTTCCAGATACTAAGCAGCTACCTTTTGAATGACAGAAGGATTCAGTGAAACAGATTAAGATGTTCATACTATCAAACAGAACAGGTAACTATTATATACCAGGAATAATTCATTCATGAGAACAGTTTGAGCTTTCAGGCTGATCAGCAATATCTTATCATATTTTCACTCCCAGAAAAGACCAGCTCCTGAGTGGTATTTCTTCAAAATTCTTCACCTGCTTTTATGTAGAATCTACATGGTATCCCATACATTCCATAATTTTAACTTTGCACACAAATTTTTTCTTTTCCTCCACTGTAAAAGATCATCACTTTAAAAAAACAAAAACAAACAAAAAAACCCCCCCAAAAACAGGTTTTAGAGACTTAAAGAAGTTTTATTCAAAGGCACCCCTAATCCTTAAGAAGTACCATTTATCTAAACTTCTCTTCCCTACAGGGAGACACTGACCTTTTGTTCAAGACAGCAGATTCATCCCTCAAGAAAGAGAGGTTAGATATATGTGAAACAGAAACCTCACTGATTTTCTCTTGCCTTTGGTCACAGAATCCTTTCCTCAAAAATAAAAAATCTACATTATTCTTTAAATACAAAGTATTCTTCCCTTTCACATAATATAAGAGCATGAATAAGTGCTTCCAAGTTAGTGGGAGTTCCTAAATCCTACTGTACTTCTTGTTGCTTTAAGGCTGTCACTGCACAGGGTGCAAATAATGAGTCCAGTGTGTTTTTGAACATCAGCTTCATTCACACTTCTGCAGTCTGTTCTGTCCCACCAGTCAGGCATGGCAGAACGCATTCTTTGGAAACCAGTGATCTGGTCAGTCAGTGCCCTGAATTTCACTCTCCAGGGTCTTTCAAGAATTATCAAAATCGCTGTTACCAGAAGGCCTTACAAGCAGTAACTAATCCATTCATACAAGTCATCTTTGGTCAAACTTGTGAAGCCAATTGGTAAAGAACAGGATCAGTACCCAAAAATTTAAAAAAATTTGGCCTGTACAGACTCCACATAGAGCTCTTTTTATGGTGTCTCCTCAGGAAAGTCTTGGAGTTTCCTCCAAAACCTGCATTATAAACATGGTGTATGCTGATGCAGTATTGGATTAAACCCTGAATGCTTGTCACAGTTCTGCCTAAGGTAGTAGAAACTCTAAAATGTTCCCAATTAAGTATCTTCAGGCAAAGCATAAGAGAGCAAGCTCAGTCAGCTTCCAGGAAAAAATACCTAGAACTAATCACTAGGCATCAGAGAAAGTCAGTCAGCTCCTCAAACCACTGCAAGTTTTCCTGTATCCTACCTTCTTCCTTGTTTACTACTTATGAGGGACAACTGCTTAAAAAGCAGCCTTCCCAACATCACGGACAGTCACAAAGAAATACAACTATTACAATATCGTCACGACAATGCCTCCACTTTCTACCTGATTAATACCCTTTTGATATTTCCTTCTGTCTTATCCTATTTTATATACAAGCTTCTGCAACTTCTACTTTAAGTCATGCTGAAATTCAGATGGTTTCTACTTGGATAGATAGAAATTTTTGTTCAAGCACTCATCCTTACTTTAATCACAGAAGCTTTTCTTTCATTTACCTGTAATAACACTGCTCACTTCTTCCTTTCACAACTCTGTTGTCCCCTGACTTTCATATAAAATGTAACCCATGGATCTATAGAAATTAAACTAAAGTATCATGGGTAATCTGATACACTGTAACCAGCTATGTGCACTCTTAAGCCACTGCAAATGATTGGTAACTTCCTTTTAATTATAATTGGTTTATTATTATTATTATTGCTATTATTATTATTGCTATTATTAAACTGTTCTTATCTCAACCCATAAGTTTTCTCACTTTTACCTTTCCAATTCTCTTCCCCCCATCCTGCTAGAGGGGGTGGAGGGAGGGGGGATGAGCGAGCGGCTGTGTGGTGTTTATTGCCAGCTGAGGTTAAACCATGACATGCATTCTTCTCAGATTCAAAACTAGCACCTTCCCCACAGGTCGACCTTCTAGTCAAGTAATTATACGATACTTCAAAGATTAATCACTCTTCCTACGTTTTTCGCAAACCCACCATACCCACTAGTATTCATACTTAAAACCTTCTTGGTTTCTTCTATACCGTCCCCAGTATGTTAAACATCTGATTTTTATGGTATTCAACCACGCTAGAATGTTCAGACACATCAAACAGATGTTTACACTGCCTATACCACTGATAAAATTGCTGAATACCTGGAAGCAGGATACAACTCACAGTAATATATATCATGTTATAAAAACACCGCTACCACAACACAACTGATTTCTACATTCGTTGTACCTTGTTGTCATTCCTCCAACCAACCTCTCTTTGTGGAGTCTTATTTTTTGAAATGCAAGCTTTTAGAAGCTGCTATCAAACTCCTCTAAGCTTACTATGCACCAAATTTAAAATTTCTCACTTCACAGCAAACCTACAAAAGTTGTGTGTTTGTTCACCTAGAAGTTACCATAGATTTAAATCATTACGAAAAAAAATGTATTCCTCTCTCTAGTGCCCTGCAGACTTGCGTTATCTCCTTTCCATCTGCTACTGTGGGGCTTCTGTGTGTTTCTGACTGAGCTGACTGAGTTAAGACAATATTTTTTTCAAACGGAATTCTAATTTTGATCATGTACTAGTACTTCTCCTCCACCGGCTGTTGCTATTCTCTCATCTAGTGAGAATTTCAGAAATGCCTTGTTAACATGCCCAGTTTTTCCAGCCTTCAATTCTTTTAGAATTTGGTAGTAAACTTAATTCTTGTGACCAAGAGGTGGACTCAAAGTCTTTAGTTGTCTGTATTTTGTAGTGCACTGTCACTGAAAATAAGAGTAATCACTAATAAAGGAGGACAGACCTTGTAATTAATTAAATTTAGTCACCTCCTTATAGCTTCAGCCTTGACAACAGGATGGGGACCACTGCCAATGACTATTTTTTAAAGTGTGCTACCCATTTGCTAACAAGCAAACATTTTTCTTCAGACAAGTCAACACATTCTTGGAAAATTAATAGCATAATTTTAGTACTGCATCTTGAATACAGGGCTATATTTCAGATATTTGTACACAGAAATGCGTGCTGTTGTGTTACTCTATTCTGTATTGCTCCATTGCTTTTTTATATCTTATTGTATATTCCTCACCTCCAGACAACAGAAACAAAGCCAACCTCATAATGATTATGACTGTGTCTTCATCTAAATCACATCAAATCTTACCATTAGACACCTAATCAAATAGTTTTGCAAATATCCCTTCATAAGTATCACTTGACTGGGTAATTTCACAAAGCTGTTAACAGGAAAGACTCTCATATGTTGGCTAGTCTAAAATTCAGCACAACTACATTAAATTGAAACAGGTTAAAACACTTCCAGAAGTGTTTACAGAATGCATTTACAAGACAGTACGTGACCAGATGTATCAGCTCACCAAGAAAAGCCGCACATGCTCATTCCACAGAGCTGTGCATCCAATAAGCCTCCAGACCACCCTGCTCAACACTTCTCAGAAGTGTCACCGAAACCAAAAAGAAAAACTCCTGTAAAGCTAATATTAGAGTATTTGTTCATTTTTTCTTAAATAATTAATCTCCTTGAGCAAGAAAGAAAACTCTAACATTGTATTGTTTATTCGACTTGAAGTAACTCAGTTAACAATATGCCGATGTGAACTAAACAAAACTATTGGAAGAAATAAGGTCAGGTTTAACCAAACCTAATACAAATCTTGTTTTGCTGATGTTTGTATCATACGTGTCTTTTAAAAGTCTAAATAGAACACAGTTAAGTGCATTCAAATCTTGTTGAGAACAAAATCAAATAATTCAAATCCTACTTTGTTCTTTCTTTACTAGACTGGATCATTTCCCAATACAAATGTACAGGCTTTAAATATCTTGTAATTTATTTGAAGATCAATTTCCACTCACGTCTATCCTAAATATTAATGTCTCAAGAAGCTAATAGAAATCTGATACCCATAGTAATACTCTAATCTCCATTTTTCTAGTTCACAGTCATTACTGAAATCTCAAGAAAAGCTTATCTTTGCATACTTTCTACTTAATCATCATATTCTTGCTAGACACTGCTCAAATTTCCTTCACCACGTCCTCATTTCTCTAACTACTGAAGTCCACATTCTCAAATATATCTTAACACAGTAATTAAAGCAATTAATCTAAAAAGTTGTTCCTAATCTCCAAAGCAAGTAGATGCATACAGGGAGTCAGCTGGAAAGATGTGTGACTTTACAGTAAACAGCTTTTTAACTGACAAAAAGAAGGATATGAAAAAGTAGATTTAGGTAGGAGATTTTCTAAGTGAAAGACTACTCCTGTAACACATACTATTAGGAGAGTATCTTCACTTAGGTATGAATACAGCATTTATTTCAGTAGCTTTTCAAGGGTACAGCTATAATTGATTCTTGTAGGGATATTACAGTATGATACGCTTCATGCATGTTTTCAAAAAGACATTAATTATGTGAAGTTCTAACTGTAACTTGGCAATAGAGCTGAGACAGCTTTTTACTCTGGAGATCATAGGACAGGTTACAACCAGCAGCTTTGGAATGTGACTTTGCCATGACAGACTGATGATGTAGACTGATATGCCAGAAGGTCTAAATGGCTCCAGAATGAAATATATATATATATATTTCAGAATTCAGTTTGTTACAAGTAGTACAGTGCTTTGAAGCAGAAGCTACTAAGAAGTAAATAAACTTTCCTCTCGTCAATTCTTTCAAATACAATTATATCTCCCAACACCCCAATACACTGATAACTAGTTACTTTACAAATATCAAGTGAACATTTCCACTTCCTCGGGAATGTCTTCTCTCTCTTTCACAAGTCTTTCTGCAAAACAGGCTACAATAACACTACCAGTTTTTGCATCTATGCCCCTTCCAGAGTATCTTTTCCCTCCCACTGTAACCAGGTTTAATAATAGCAAATGTAAGCAACTTCACCTGAACAGAGGGAAAAATTAAATATATACACAGCTATCCCAGTCTTCTTTGTTTTGATCTGACCTCTGCTTCCAAAGAGCTTAACTTCAGAGATTTATTTTTTTGTAAAGACTACGAACCCATGAAAAATGCTAGAAGGCTGAGGCCTATAGTTATACAGTCATTGCAATCGTGTTGACAGCTTTAAATAAAATAAATGGAACCAAATTTAATTCAGCATCCTAATCTTGTTATCATGACTTACAAATGCACAGGTGGAGAACTTCCTAAGACTCAAGAAATTGTTACTTAAGTTCCTTGTAATACAGAAAGAAATCAATAGAACCAAGACACAGATACACGCATTAAATTATTGCGGTACCTGTCCTCATGTAATAATGCAGACAGTCAACAGTCAACCTGCCACATAGTGAATGGCAGAATCTTATTAATCTTCAAGTGAGAAGGTAAAAGTTTACATTTTAGGCCATTCACTCAATATTATGCACAAATCCATATTCTTAAGGTGTAAGTACATGTAATCTGGCTGTACTGATGCAAAGAAAAGAAATTCCCTACCTTTACCTTGTTAATTTCCCTATCTTTTTTACTGATCTTTCTTCATGCCTCAAGAAGATAATTAATTTTTCAAGTGCTAGTTTGACAGTAATCATTTAAAGCATGACATATTTTTTAAACTTCATTAGTGGAGGACTATTTTTGTCAAATGCAAAATGCTCATGCCCAAATAGAGGGAACTGTCATACATTTCTATACGCAAAACACACACCAGCTTTTAATTTACCCTTCCATTTATTTGCAGATTAGTAGCTACAATGTTTTGAGACTTTATTTTCTTCCATCAGGTAATTTTCCAACTAACTTAACCATTTATTTTTTCTAGATTTGATACATAAGCAAAATTTATTTTTTTAATCACATTTATTTTTTAATGGAATACCACATCTACTCCACAAGCAATTCATTCAGCACCTTGTGCAACAAGAGCTTCTAGGTTCTGCCAAAATACCAAGGAAAGAATATTCCAGAACAAAGGAAAGTGCTTTTTCAACTTCACTAAAACCAAGCACAAACATTCGTTCCATTACCATCGCTGATTTTTGTGATCAAGCACAACCAGACCAATACTTGCCTCCTAATACCAAAGACAGATAAAAAGAAAAAGGATTCATTTTTGCATAAGCACATCAGTGATATTATTTAAAGCAAATGAGGAAACATCAGGACCACTGTGTATACTAAGTAGTATTGCACACGCTGTGGCCAATTAGATCTTGCAAACTGTGGTCTACACAGAAGCTAGCTGTTTGTGTAATGATGCCACTCTTGATTTTTAGCACTTGAAGTCATACTATGAAAAGCAAAAACCGTTTCCTATTACCAATTCTTGCAATGCAAGTACAATAGTTGCTAGCAATTAAACTAAATCACTAGCAGGAGAAGCAGTCTTTGGATTCTGACACAGATCAGCTCACCCTCCCTCAGCCATCAGTACTCCATTAAGCTATTCATAGAATAAAAACTATCAGATTAAACTACATTTAGCTTGCCATGTCACATGAATATGCTCATGCTAATCACCACACAAAGCCATCTTGTGAGAAACTAGTCTTTATTTCTGCATTGAAGCAGTTCATGATTAAATGTATCTTCAACATCGATAATTTATGTTGTTATCCAAAATTATTTTTTCTCATTACCATCACTTCTGCAATATCCTAGAGTGTTACCAGTACATACACTGTCTCTGCAAATAATACCACTGAATAATTATGACACTGCAAACAGTGGAGCTAGTGGTCTGTATGGGAAAACATAATGTAGATCCATATGTGTATTGCAGAGTAACAACGCAATTTCTACACATCCTCTGTATATTTGAATTCTAACTTTCAGACAGCTCCGATTTCCAGTGCTTTCATATTCCTAGCTATTTTACAGCATGAATCATTTACTTGGAATTCATCCATTCAGTGCATTTCTAGCAATTCTGTCTTTCAATAAAAGCTGATTCAATTAGAATAGACTTACAAGACCCATATGGTTTTATCAGTCACTGTATAAATGTGCAGAAAACTACCCCTTGAGGCAGTGTCTCTATTTAATCATTCCCTTAAAGGGAATGCCCTATTTTCCAGATGACATTTAACAGATGAGGCCAGCAAGTCTCCTGAAGACAACTGGTACACTGCACAACAGTCTGCCCTAAGAAGAAATATCCATATCAGGACCTTTAGAAAGCCCAAATTCATCTTCACGGATAGTTTTTAAAGCAGCATCAAGTGTTACTTTTCCAACAAACAGTTTTAAGGTTTCAACCTCTCACACACTGTTGTTAGAAATTGTTCCCCATGTGCCACAAACTCTGGTTCACCAATGCTCAGCGTAAGTTACAGCTATATTGAAAATATCCTGTTTGAGAGAAACATATGGCTATCAAATTGTGTCTCCTAGATGCCAACGTGCTACACATGAGTAGGGGTCAGGAAGCTCCTTAACACCATCCCCTGAGGAGGCAGTATTTGGGAGCCTGCAGAGAAGGCAGTGGTTAGTCTTTTAGACCCCTACATCCTTCGGATTCATGGGGAAGTGACCTTTCCCAACTTCCAATCCCACAAAGGATTGGATCCTCCAGGCTGCTCCTCTGTCCCCTTCCTGTAGGAACTGTGATGATTCTTGCACCTATGCAAAAAAACACATGCAGAACATGAGGTTCATACTGATGCAGCAGCACAGTTACTGTTGCACAAAACAGGGTGAATACTTGGCACAGCTTGTTTTGTGAACAAACAGGAAAGAGCTTGCTTCTGACCTACCTTATTTGTTGTACACTGGGGGTTTGATCTTTCCAGAAGGCTGCAGCATTCTGGAAATTTCCTCCTTTCAGAGCCAGTCCCACAAAGATGTCCACCTTAAGTAGGTGAAAAGACTACAAACTTTCCCTAAAAAAAAATTAAAGTCTCCACAATGCTCTTCAGGAAAGATGTATATTAATAGGAAAAAATGTCACATAATCATAACCTCTCATCCTTTATTTTTCCCTTCTTATTCCATTACAGAACTCCTAAGCTTATGGCCCTAATCACAGAATTCAAAGATGTCTGTAAGAAACAACCTTCCTTTCACAGAATGTGTAAAACTAACTTTTTTCAGCTTTTAGAGTTAGGAACTCTATTTTAAGAATAAATTTTAAAGCCCCCACTCATCTGCACATTTTTTTTTTTTTCCAACCACTGTCATTTGAACCGTGCAGTTCAGATAAAGTATAGTCAAGCACTATAGAAAAGTTTAAAGATAAATCCCACACTTTCAGTAAGTTAGAATGGGAAAACTTTCAGTTTTCATTTCCTCTCCCCTCCCAACTCCTAAGAAAACAAGAAAAAACTTGTAGCAGACATCAAGGTTATATCTTGTAGTCTTCAGTCTGACTTCTGATGGAAAGTTTGCCAGCCAAAAGCCTACCAACAACATTCTGCAGCTGAACTCTCCAAGTTCAAGCCTGCTCTATAACGACATACCACGTACCAGTGGAATGCATTTCAGAGAGACAAGACAATCCTCAGGATCTCTCTGGCCTAGTTAAACCAGGATAAGCTACTGCATGAAAGCATAAAAAATGAACACTGAATGTTTTGTTCTACTAGCCTACTTTGAAAGTATTTTATAGCTGACTGTATTGGCAAACAAGACATCATTTGATAACTGAAAGAAAATTTTCTGCAAAGTGTACTGTCCTAACCTGACTTTCAAGATGAAAAGTACTTGTATCAAGTTTTAAACAGGAGCAGGCATAGTGGGCTGTCACAACAGTAAAGGAAAAATTGTTATAAAAGTCATGGGGCAGAAAATGCAACTTCTAATCACTCTATGGGTGATACAAGAGCTTTCTTCTTACCAGCTAGACTTCTCTTTTAACATACTTAATGTTATTGTAGATGTTTATTCAAATCCCAGTAGCTTTTAGACCAGGACACCTAATCATTCTCCCTAGAAAAGACGCAATGAGCAATACCACCACTGGTGGCACTAAAAACAAAGATGACATTTCCACCAAAATAAATAAATAAATAAATAAAAGCTAAACAAATTGCAATACTCACTACTTGTGCTCCGCTCCAAAGGAAAGCACTTAATCATGGAAATAGAAAGAAATAAATCTATTATCAAACATAGAAAGAAAGCAAACACCAGATGGCATAAAGGCTTCTTTGCTTCAGTCTCCACACAAAAACCTAATTCCATATAACCAAATCAAAAAAGGGGGCACGAGTACAAGTTAGAGTAAGAAACAGATTGGGCTACTGAATGTTATATATGGTAGTCAACAGCATGTAGAGAAATTCACCCTTGGAAACAAATTGTTTAGAGAACTACAGGAAGATGAAAGAAGTCATCAAGTACTGCAGAAGAAAAAAGGAAAATAAGAAAAGTAAAAGAAATCACAAGATGGATAAATAAAAATGCAGAAAGTAATAGATGACTTAGCCTAACTCAAACTTAAGAAAGATACTAGAACAAAATTATTTAACAATTGGGAGCATTAAAGGATAAAACCAATTGGCTTGATACCGTCTAGTTTCTCTCTTTAATGGATTAATTGTCCTAGTGACTAGGAGAAAAGCAATACACGTCTCAGGTCTTGACTTGCGACACAATCAAAAATACATTCTCCCACTCAAGCTAAACTATGATTGGGACAAAGTTGTGCAGAATGAAGTTCAAAATTAGGGTTTGCTTATTTTCAATATTTCTCAACCACCAGCTGTAGCTGTAGGATGGCATTTATAGCGAGGTTCTACAAGTATACTACTTAATATTCTTAATCAGGCTTTGGACAAAGGAATAAGGAACAGAACAAGAGAACAGCACCAAGCTGAAAGGTGGTGAGAACTCTCTGTCAAGACCATCCTGAGTTAAGATGACTCAAAAATCAAAACAATTAAATCCAAAAGAGACAGCAAAAAGCACCACAGGCCTCACATTTGCATTAAAAAAAAAAAGCCCTACTTAAGTAACAATGGGACACAAAAGGACACCAGACTGTACTGGATGAAGCAGATAGCAAGGCATGGAGAAGCCAACATCATCATACTATTGCACAAAAGGAAAATCCTCATTCTGAGAAGTACCAACATCAGACATAATAATTTAGCAGGATTCTGGAAAGGCACAATCCCACTAAACCTTACACTAGAAGCGACTCAGACAAAGGTATGTCCTCTTTCTGGGCTACTATTGTAAGAAACAGGTGTGTCAACTGAAGAGTCAAGCATAAAGAATCATGATATAAACTGAAGAAAAGTGTCACCTAGGAGAAAGGGCTGCTAAAATTTTGTTTCTGTAAGAAAGACTTAGAGAAAATGGGTGAACATGGAAACCATAACCCAATAACCAAAGAACTACAAATATAGTGGGTAATTCACAGGAGAATAGGGTAAATCAACTTATCTTACTGAACAGAAAGGTTAGATATTTAGAAAAACATAAAGGGTAAAAAGCACTGTAAATAATCTGTCTAAAGGGGTTGCAGTCTCCTTCACTGGAGACTTGTTAGAACAAAGATTATGTGTAGAAGTTGCCTAAATTTACTGATCCTCTTTCAATATGGGAGAGGCTCTACCTCACTGGAAGACCTTTTCCATCCAGAGTTCCCAGGGCAACATGGATAAGACAAATGAGATATGTTAGCCTTCTTAGGACCATCCCTATAATGAACCTAAACATGTTCAAAGCTTTTACTACTTTAGTAGTGGAAAACAAATGCTAATCTATTTTGCTTGGCTTTGGCAAAATTGAGCTGAACAAGCCATTCCTAATCAGCAGAACCTACCTCTGACCCCCTAGACTGCCTATTAACAAAGCTGACCTTCTAGAGAGCGTATCTCCTAAATCCATTATGAGATCCAAGATCTTGGAAACAGAGGGCTAAGAAGTTTTTCTTCCTGTTCAGCAGCTCTGACATCATTAGTTACCACAGGAGAGCAAGGGAGAAAGTGTATAGAAAGCAATAGGTTTCTTTGTGTTCCATGTGTGTTTCTTTAATTATATAAGGTATACATGCATAGAATGCCAAGTCACAATGACAGCTACCTACGTTTCTGGCCAAAGATGAGTGCTGATATAACTATTATTTTCAATATGATGCAAAAAGAAACAACTAAACTAGGCTTAAATAACCTATCAAAGTTGGATGAAACAGGCCCTACCCAGTCTTAGCCCAATATCAAATGAAACACTGTTCATTTTGTTCCGGACAGATTACGTCAAAAAAGAAAAAAAACAAAACAAAACAAAAAAAACCCCCAAGCTATAACAGAC
>NW_010104249.1:0-5946 GCF_000699245.1 Pterocles gutturalis | reverse complement strand
GAAAAACACCTAAACAAACATCAAACCAAAAATACCAAAGTCATGCTGGGGGGTGGGGGGGAAGCACATTTTTTCATTAACTGCTAAACTGTTTAGAGCAATGGATTAAATTATCAGTCAGGTTCAAAACTACAAAATTTGACAACAGAATTAACCTCAAACCAAAAAAAAAAAAAAAAAACAAACCAAAAACCAAAAAAAAGCCCCAAAAAACCAAAAACCAACTACTTACGCACTCTTTCTAAAATATGAGCATTATCTTCTTTTGATTGGCTGCCCATTGCATTCTCTATTGCCCACACAACTACATCTATCAACAGCATCTAACAAAGTCACCCCAAAACAATAAAAATTACTTCATTGTTGTATATGGAAAAACAAAACCTCATTCAAGTTGATGGGTGGGAAATTCTTAAACTTCACTATATTTTTCAGGGAAAATAATTCCTAAATAAATTCCTAAAGAATTCCAAAGGTTACTTTTAAAAACTCTTTTTAAAAATAAGACTGGAAGTCCAGAATTGACTAGATTACCTGATGGCTATCTACAAAGCAAAAGAGAACTATTTATTCATGCTATTCATCTTCTTCATAATTTAAGCTAAAACATGAAACTTGTAACAGAGAGCTTGGTGAAGTATGGATTATATATGACTTTTCCACTCACTTCACGCCCGCAAGTATTTCCTTCTCCAAACTACCACAAGTAACGAACAGGTCTCCATCCTGTTAAGCTTGATTCAGTCATGCATTTGTAAAATCAGCACGAAAGGCAGTTCTTCCTCTTTTTTCTCCTTCACAACCTTCCCCCTGACACATGCATGCGCATGTGCGCACACAGAGACTGCATACTGGAAGGCAGAAGAGAAAGTCCTTAACAAGCAGTTGTAAAACAGACATGTTAAACCAGATATACAAGATAAGTACCAGCCCTCTGTCCTGAGCAGTACTGCATTTCAACAGAAATACAAATAGCAGATTTGGTTAAATGTAACTGATTTGTGCTTATAAACATCCAGATGGCACATGACTAAACAAATTGCACATATTTTCTGAAGAAAAATGACCTTGATATCCATGTTAAAAAATTAAACATTTTATTTATGCTTCTCAAAGCATAAAACAAACTCATGACAGCCTCAAGTAGGGGCTTGTATCTCATATTTAGGAGATTGTCAGACATGCTGATAAAATACATGCACATATTGAATGGCCACACTCTCAGGCACAATCAAGAAGCACACACCAAATACCAAGCAAACATACAAAGATGGCATCCCAGTTCCTTATACCTCAGACTCTGTCTAGCATGATTTAAAGTTGGCTTTTCAAACCTCATGCTGTGAGAAAGGGAATGATTCAGTAATGGAGATCAATAGAGCATAGGACGTAGAAGCCATGCCCCCATTCAGCTGGTTATATATGTCTCTGTTTCAGCAGTACAGAATGTTAAGAGTGATACAACCCAAATCCACAGAAATTCATCCTGACTTGAGATGACTTTCTCATTCTGGCTACAAATTTCAGGGGCTATTTCATGTAAATGATAAAAAAGAAAACATCACAGAAGTCACTTGTACTTGTTTTACCTCCTTATTCTCCCTCCTTCTCTCCCCCTGCCAAAAGAAAAATACTTTGGGCTTAAATAGTGTGCACTAAGGCTCATAGATTCATAGGTAAGATTAAGGTTTTACTGACTTCAAAGCAAGCAATAAAAGTAGTTCTAAAAAATAAAATTAAATACAACCATAACATCCATAAAGTGCAACAATCCTCCAATTATTAGCTAAGAGAATACTATTAGTGAAAATATCCTTTGGAATGCTGCCCTTTTTCTTAATTTAAAAATCACAGAACACTATTGACTCTGGAAAGAGGAAATTGATCACATACCCCTGCCCCCCCTTTTTCCCTTATTTACACAGCAGAGCATTGCATCAAGCATTTCAAAGTTTAACAAGCCGGATTTGCAATTCCACCTGTAGCTCTCACTACACTCCCCGGGATGCTTATCCTTCACACTCAATGGAGAAATGGTTTGTCATAGCATGGAAAAAATAATGGGATTCTGCAACTACAGACCAGACCACGATACTCATGCAGAAAAAAACACATTAAGAAAAGCAAAGCGACAGGTAATTTTAAAGCTAGATGCTGTCAATAACTGAAAAACAAGAGCGTTAACATAATCTGAGGAAGATGGAGCAGAGAGATGATGGAGCAGCAATGCAGCCTCCTAGAAGACAGAGGAGAGCAGCAAACATACATCCCTTCAGAGAGAATGCTAGTCCTCTCGCATGCTTCTTCACAGCAACACTGGAACTCTGACTCTTCAGCTTTACAACACATATAAATTACAATGATTACCCATGTTAGCTGTCAAGGAAAAAAAAACCCAAACCAAACCAAAACCCCCCCCCCCCCAAAAAAAAAACCAACAAAAAAACAAAACCAGAACAAAACCCCAAACACTTATTGAAGGACAGACAAACCGGGAGCAAATACTTGCTGCAGTAAGGTCTAAGGATCCAGCCCAATTCTTAAAGGTCAAGCAGTGCACTCCTGATTCAGATAGTGCCATGAAGGGCAGAAGGAAAAAAAAAAAAGAAAAGGTAGGGTGCCCATGGAGGCAACTTACTTTTGGCAAAGCAGTAATTGTGAGAGTCAGATCAAGTTCAGAAACCCCTCTGTAACTTCCCCAGGAGCCAAATAATTCCCTTCTGGGTTTTCAGCATAATATCATTGCCACTGTTGCTTTTACAATGATGCCACTCTGGGCTTTTTCAGTGGTCTGGCCACTACTTTTCTGTACAATGTGAGTGACAGAGTGGGAATGATCATTTTCAAGTATTTATGTCTCAGCAAAACTTAAACAATTTAATGGGGCAAGGAAATCAAACCATTTATTTAGCCTAAGGACTCTTCCTCTTGCCAAACTTCAATGGCTTCTGCAAACAATAGAGCTTCCCAGAGAGATCATACAAATTCTTTATAATGGAAACTATTAGGCAACCTAAATATAGAGTTTGTTACCAGTTCCCTCTGTAACACAGTACGTTAGGGTTCTATTCAGCATTCCCTACTCATGCTTCTAATGAACCTCAGCAGGAGATCTGTCCAAGTAAGGAATGACTATTACAGCCTGAGGTTCCTTACATTTATACAACATCTTTCATCTAGAAATATTTTGAAAGTTTTTAAAGGTCACATATAGAAAATCACTATATTCAGTACAGTCTCCTATCAAGGGGAACACAGTAATTTCTCAGTACCCAAGCAACAATACAGAACAATTTAGGTTAGAAAGTAAATAAGAAACCCATGTCTACAGGGAGAATTTAGATCCTCAGTGATGTTACTAAATTAAAGTCTGTCAGCGGTTCTACAGTAAAAGCTACAGGGATTTCCAACTGACAGATAGGATCTTGGTTTTACATCTGACTCATGGCACATCTAACTGGCACCACTCCTCTAGCACTAACCCGGAGAAAAGAGTGCCACTTTGGGAACCAGTTACACCACTTCGTGCAGCATCCAGGACTTCTCCTGGACATGTCCCATCCAAGCATAGTCCACTTTAACCATTCAAGGTGATACTGCCATGGACAAAGTTAATTTAACTCCATGATATAATCTGCTTTGAAAATTCAGTCTAGACTTTATTAAAATATAATCAAGAAGTTGTAAGAATTATTTCCACTAATCTTAACAATTCCACCAGTTGTTAAAGATCATAATCCAAGTCTAGCCTCTGGCATAAAAGATAATTCTTTCAGAGAGAAGAAATTATTCAACAGTGCAAACGTCCACAAAGCCTGCCCCATACCTGAAAATATTTCAGTAAAAGTAATTGTACTTGATTAGTATATGAAAATACAACTGTTTTAATCAACTTTGCACCTATTTTCCAGTGGCCTTCAAAACCACCAAACTTAACAATAATTGCTCACTCTTCTGTCTCCAAATCTGGTTGCATTTAGTGAATTTTAACATGCAGAAGCACACATTAAACCATCCACCATAAAGAAACAGATATCTTGGAGCTAGAAAACCAGTGCTTTACAGACAAAGCTCTCATCAGTAAAGAAGCACAGTAGAATATTTGAAGCAAGAACCATTGCACACTAAGAACCGTACCGAGGCATCAAATTCATCTAACATTAAGCTTCAAAATGGAAGACAAAAAAAATTAAAAAAAGCCTTCATAGAATCATCAAAACACCATAGTATTGTTATTCTGAACAACATTGATGAAAAACATTTTGTCGTATAGGCAGTACCAGCAAATGTTTTAATAAAGCTCCAATTTGGTCTCTTGCACTCCAGCTCCTTTAAATAAAAAAATCTACCCAAATGGCCTTTTGTGTCTCTTTGGCACCCTAATGATTCTCTCCATAGACACAAAGGTCTACTTCCTAGCTCATATCTAATTTCAGAATTGGGGCCTAAAGCTGCCTGGCCTAAAACCTCAACCTGTATTTATCTCACGCCATGTGTAAATCCTGGACTTCGCAAACATGAAAATGCAACCCATTTAAACCTTATGGGAAAAAGAAACCCATAAACCTATTCAGCTATACATTGAGTTTAAGTAGAGAAATAAAAAAAATCAATGTAGCAACTACAGCTCTGCATACCAGATCACTGTGAAGGAGAAAATGGAAACAAAAAACTCAACAACAAAAAATACATTTTGTTGTTAAAATATTTAAAAATTAATAAATATTCAAGTGGGGAAAAAAGAAGGCAATTATACCATTTGTTTCTCAGGACTTTATTTTTTCCACAGTTTTTTGGTTTTTGTTGTTTGTTTGTTTGGGTTTTTTTAAAGTTTTAGTGCTTTTACCCAACTGAGTTTCCAGTGCAACAAAACATAATTTTAAACTCACTTTGCCTATCAAACTGACTGGAGGTTAAAGAGGCTTTATTCATGCTGTTTTAAAGATTTTGCATTCATTATTTCAGCAGTGTTATTTTGATGAGTATTACTGATCTGTACACATATATCTGTGATATACACAATGCCATTGTTATAACTGGAAACCACACTATCTGTGAAAGATATAGTTCCTCTCAGTGCGTCTATTTCACTAATTTCCTTGGTTAAAAAAAAAATTCAAAATCAACTAGCATTCAAAAGTAAACACAAGAAGTCCTTTCAACATTCATTCCGGTTTTCAGAAGTACAGGAAATCAACTTTAGAAATAAAGATTAATCTTTTTTGTCAAGTAATTAGACCCAACCTTGCACTTACAATTTCAAACATGAAACATTTGTTGCAAGTCATATTCAGCACTGCTCTGACCAATATCTGGAATGTAATTGCTGCTTTTGACAGGATTGCAACTTTTGTTGCCACTTAAACTTCTCTTGCTGGTGGCATTAACCCACAGGTATGATAACCATAACAAAGGATTCTTTAGCAATGTTCTCTTTGGTTAGCATGCAATGACTGCAAGTGCACTCCTGTTGGTTTTATAAAACGCCTCCATTCCCCAAGCACACACATTTAGGCCACAATACCGAAAAACTCTGGCAGACGCAAGAAGCGGGTAATCTACTGCAAGCTGGCGGGTGCGCAGAGAAAAGGTCCTCCTGGGAAGTCACACATACGCAGGGTGGCACTTCCATACAGCACAATTCAGCTAATCAACAATTCCTCCCTGAACAGCGAAGGGTTATTATCCGCCCCTTCAGCTCCCAGAAACCTGCACCGTGATGCTCCGTGATGAAAAGCGAATTTTATAAATAATAATAATAAAAAAGCGGGGGAGGGCATTTATGAGGCAAAGTTAAACTCATAGAAAAAATGAGTTTAAAAAACAAAAAGAGAAAACATTAAAGGGTGAGTGTCTCGGCAGGCACGCCCCGGGGGACAGCTTTTTTTAGTGCGAGGGGCACGGCCCGCCCAGGGTCAGGCTGCGCAGGCAATTATGCCCTTCCTG
>NW_010104248.1:0-883 GCF_000699245.1 Pterocles gutturalis | reverse complement strand
GGGGAGAATCCCCTCCCTCGACCCGCTGGCCTTGCTGCTTTTGATGCTGCAGAACAAATGCATTTGGCTGTAACATTTCCTGCTATCCCGCTTCCCAGGAGCTGCCAGCTCTGCCTGGCATCAGCATGAAAAACAGTCAGTCTGAGGCAGCGAGCAGGTTTGGGAGCTTCAGCCTGCATGAATAACACAGCCAAAGGGGCCAGTGGGGTGGGCGCTGGGTGCATGGAGGCAGGCAGCCCACCCACAGCCCCCAGCCCTCCCTCGCCTCCCAACGCCTGGCTCTTCCACACCCCGCCTGGCCAGTCTCTGCCTTTTTTTTTTGCAAGGGGCAGGTTTTTATTCCCAGCACCGCTGCTGTACAGGTGAGTTCTCCAAACACAGAGGGATGACTTCATCCTCATCCTGCTCAGCCTCGTCCTCCTCGAGGCTGTCCAAGCTGACAAGAGCAGCAGCTCTGCAATAAGAAAGCCAGCCGGACCCTTGGTGCGTGTCCCACGGGCGCTGCCGGCAGTGGGAGCAGTCGGGGGGCCGGTGCCAGCTCGCACCCTCTGCACCGAGCTCTAGGACTCTTCTCTGGGCTGCGGAGCCAACGGCACATTGGCGTAGATCTCCTGGTGCTCCGGCAGGGACTTCTTCACGCTGGCATACATGGGCTCTTTGTCCTCTTCCAAACACTGGGAAAGGAGGGGGGTAAACAAAAAGCATCCCTCGCTGGGCTGCTCCAGGGCAACACCGTCTGCTGGAACCTCTCTCGACTGCTTTAAGCACCCAGGAGCAGCCAGGGGTACCAGAGAGGGCACCCACCTTACCCAGGGTCATTTGTACCCAGCTTGGCATGTCCCCCACCCCCACCCAGCCCACCGCACTGCCCATGCTGTCACCC
>NW_010104247.1:4807-5678 GCF_000699245.1 Pterocles gutturalis | reverse complement strand
TGGGAGAAGGCGGCATGCTGAGACCAGAAAGCCTGGTTCTACGGAGAAGCAGGGTTACCTTCTGCTTGCTGGCTCTCTCCTCAGATATTGCACATGCGTTGCTGGAAGATGTGTCTCTTTACTTGTATCAGTGGGCATCTGCCAAGCAGAGTGTTGTCCACATTCCCTGGCATGGGGAAGAAGGTTTTAACTGAAATAGTGAGCAAGTCCTAGCTTTCGTGCTGGGAAATAGAAGAGTGGGCATAAGCAGGCTCTGAAATACAGGGCCAAGGGAGGTGGCTTCAGGAGTGTGCTTCCTCATTCCAGCCTAGATGCAAACTGCCTTGGCAAAGGCCTCATTCCTGGGCGCCACCAGCCGTAAGCAGCAACAGGGACTGGGTGGAGCTGCTCAGTTACCCACTGCAGGGACCTGCACAGCTTCTGCAGCGTGCTGAGCTGTCCCAGGCCATTGGTGACTTGGGGCTTTTCACTGCACAGGTCCCCACCGGCATGGTTTTCTGGCGCCTGGGGACAAGGCGACAGCAACATCACTTCTGATGACTTAGGGGAGCTTCTGTTCTGTGTGTGACAAATGCTGTTCTCATAAGAAACATCTCCTTACGCTGTGCACCTTGGAGCACACCTCTCTTTTCACATCCTGTCCATAAATATAAAAGTGCACAGGGCCACTTGTATCTCAGGGGTGTCAGCTTCAGCTGGGCCTGTGTTTTAAGAGCTCTGCCTACAGTCACCGAGTGCCCCCTTCCTGCAGCCCAGCTCCCTGTGCTCTGACAAGGCAAAGTCACTCTTGTCGCCACATTCCCTTTCTGGCAGACACTGCGCAGGTCCAAAGTTTAAGGTTGGAATACTCGTCCTCCCTGGGAGCCTGGCT
>NW_010104247.1:0-4723 GCF_000699245.1 Pterocles gutturalis | reverse complement strand
TAGAAACATCTTCAGCCCCTCACTTGTCTGCCGCGGTGCCCGAGCGCAACATGCGGGCAGGGTACAGTGGCACATGCGTGTCTTTCTTGTCTGTCGCTTACAGCATGGCCTGGAGGACACGGCAGCAGAGTGCGAGAGGCTGGGAGCCGCTGTTCATGCCTTCGTGGTGGACTGCAGCAAAAGGGAGGAGATCTACAGCGCTGCTGAGAAGGTAGGGGAGCAGGGCCACACCCCAAGGCTCAACATGCTGGAGTTTCTGAAAGGTCAGGGAAACAAGAGTATTGTACCCAAATCATACAAGCCCTTGGAATCCCACTCCCTCCGCCCCCCACTCTCTTTGTGCTGCTTTCTGTATGGCGACGGAAGAAGCACTTCTGATATTGCAGCCAGTCTCACCCGCTTTTGTAAGGCTCTGGTGTATCCCACCTCTTTGTAAGTTACTGTGTCCATGGGCAATGTGTGGAAGGCTGTAAATACCAGCAGTAATTAAGGGAAAAGCATCAGACCTAAACCAGATTTTATAGTACTCCTGCACAGTTCCTACCACATCTGGAAATGTGGCACAATCCTCCTCTCCCTAAAGAAACAAGGTTAAGAAGCAAATTAACTGTCACTAACTTTCCACAGCCGTGGTTGTTTTCAATAACAAATGACATACACCTGTCTTTTTTTTTTTTCCTGTCCACAAGGTGAAAAAGGACATGGGAGATGTCTCCATCCTGGTGAATAATGCTGGTGTGATTACAGCTGCCGACCTGCTCTCCACTCAGGACCACCAGATTGAAAAAATGTTTGAAGTCAACACTCTTGCTCACTTCTGGGTAAGGGCCACTGCCATCTTCATGCCCGTGGTTTTTTGGGAGCTTTGTTGAGGAGACATATTTAGACTAAATTCTTTTCAGCTCCCAGTGAATTACAAAAGCATCTTTCTGGTGTGTGTAGCACAGGGGCACCCAGCTAGATGGACTGTTGGGAAACCTGATCTACCTCCTGCTGATCTGAGTCTGGCCCAGTTTTAATTCTTGGTCTCAGCTATCAGCGTATTATGGTTCCTCTTTGCGTCGGGTAGTTTGGGCACTGCAGCCGGGCACTGAGACCCTGCACAGATGAAAATACACAAAGCGATGTTTTTATCAGCTGACCCACACAAAAAGCAACTGGCACATATCCCGAAGAGCCAGGCAGGAGAGGGCAGGGCTGACCCTGCAGCTCCCACCAGCCCAGCCAGTCTCCCCAGGCACTCTTCCTCTCACAGTTAGTCACCACTTTCCCTCCTGGCTCCCTGAGCTTCTTCTGAGCCCATCTCCCATGAACCCCCCCTCTGCTCATGATTTGTACCTCTCTCACCAATCTCTGTGGGCTTTCTCCCAGCAGCCTGAGTCAAGGTGACACAGCTGGGCCCTGTTAGAGCTGGGCCTGGCGTCCTTGGCATGCCTGCAGGTGACCTCTGGGGTGGGGACAGCTTTCAGCAGGGGTTACAGGGTGGGAGGGTATCAGCTGTTAAGGACTTCTTGTTTCCAGAGTAAGAGAAGAGGTGAAAAGAGGCACTACACATTGCCAAGCCTTTTATTGTACATGCTGGGGTGAGACGCTGGCAGCCTCGCTGCTGACACTTCAAACCTAAAAAGCAGCCTGGGAGAGATGTGAGAATCCACTCCTGTTTATAGCTGACTTCCCAAAACATTCCCTTTCAGAAAACAGGCTGCCAGTTGTACCAGCTGAATAGAGAACAGGTATCTATGGCTCCAGAATCTGAGGTGCTGTGCAACACATAGCATTAGCAGTAGCCTTAGTCACTTAATTAACGACAGGCAGGGTCGTCGTTGAATGTGCTTAAGAAAAATTGTTCTTTTCCCTGTCTTCTCCCCATTTCTGCCTCTTGGTTCAAATGACTTTCAAGACCACAAGAGCTTTCCTGCCAGCCATGATGAACAACAACCACGGTCACATTGTCACGGTGGCTTCGGTAGCAGGTCATTTGGTGACTTCTTTCATGGTGGCTTATTGGTAAGTGATTTTAAAATCACCTCTCTTCATTTTTATTTTTCATTGCAACTTCCCCATCAGCCAGCACGGAGTAACCAAAATAATCCTCCCACTGCATACGGTGCATCCAAAGGATGGTGCTGAGGGGCAGAAAGCACAGCAGCCAGCGCTTGGGGATGCCTGCAGGCTCCCACCCACCCCTTAGTGCTGATTGGATCAGGAGCAATGCTTTTACGAAGGAATAGTGATGTGACGTATTTTTTTCTCTCCCTCACTGATCCAGACTTTTGCTTTGCAGAAAAGGTATCTCTTCCCTTCTCCTCCTTAGAAAGTAGCGCTTCTGTGAGTTGGTGGAGTGGTGTCAAGTAAACCTCCCCTGAGTAGCTTTTGATCTTCCTACCATCGTGGCAGTGACTGTAGAGACTAGAAATACTTCTACCATCATGAGATAAAATTACTCTTTGACTTCAAACACATCTAAAAAAAATCACGGTGTGCGAACAGAAAACTTTAGAGGTTGCATATTGTCCTTCTGCATCCGATCGGAGCAGAAGCAATCTGCCCCTGAGTACGCTCCTTAGAGAGAGTCGTCCACTGCTGGCAATGTGAGAACTCCCAAGCCAAGGATTTTACCTGCATTACACTGTCCAAATCAACAGCAGTCAATGAACTGAATCTCCATCTCTACTTTCTCTTGGAGTTGATTTCTACTCTTGGCCTCTGCCAGTTTCTTTGGCATTATGTTCCTCAATTTTGCGTGGATAATGCTCCTCAAGTCTCAACACACGAGTGTCATGAGACACTCCTGTGTAGTACGACAGTTGTTCTCTATTTCTATGTTACTCATCAATCCTAATTTTACAGACTCAGGCTGAATTCCTTCTAAGAATCTTCTAACCTGGGAAAAAAGGGAAGTCCATCAATTGATGCACATTAGTTATAATTTTATAAGAATTCCTTACATTCATCTGTGTATTCACCACAAAGCCGACTTTTTCTGACAGACACCTCCTCTGCATTCCACAATTACTTCCCCCAGCAGGATTATCTAATCCACCACTACACTTCTGCACAGGGAAAATTTGAATTTTTCCCTGCCTCCTCTCTCAGCTGGATTACCTTTTTTTCCCTCCCGGGCAGTACTGGGTGATCTTTTAGGCCATTTCCACTTGTACAGAGTTAAAAATACTATTCCTGCCTTCTCACCTGTCCTTTTCTCCCTTCCTGCAGTTCAAGCAAGTTTGCTGCAGTTGGATTTCATAAAGCTCTGACAGAGGAGCTGTCTACCCTGGGAAAGGACGGAATAAAAACCACGTGTCTAAGCCCAGTGTTTATAAACACGGGATTTATCAAAAACCCCAGCACAAGGTAACGATCAAAACTCTGCCTTCCTCTCCTTCCCTCTTTGCACCTAGGCATCACATATGAGCCCCAGCTTTAGGGCTTGTATTCCCCCCGACTATATAAAACCAGTAAATACCACTGGCTAAAGAAAACCTGCCGTGTCATTTAGCCCACGTAATAGCTGCACGGGAATTACCTGAGTCTGTGCATACGTGCAGCATCCGACATCAGGTAACACCGACCCTTTTTTACCAGCATAGTTCTTACAGGTATGCTTTCCTTTGCAGGCTTGGAAAGATTTTGGAGGTTGAAGAAGTTGTAGAGGCCCTGATGGAAGGAATACTGACCAACCAGAAAATGGTTTTTGTTCCATCAAATCAACGCATTTCCTTACTTTTGGAAAGGTAAGTAGAAAAAAAAAGAAAAAAACCACAAAACCCCCACACGTATCAAAGATAATGTGCTGGGTGTACAACCATCAAACTTGTAACATTTGATTCGAGATTAAATTTTATTTTACAACACATCACAAGGTAACAAAATACCCCAGTCATTCTTTCTAATGGCAACAGCAGACATCACACAGAGAAATTCTGAGTCATCTCATAGGTAATGATGATCCACTTCCTGCACTCAACTATTCTCAGTGGAGAACTCAACCACTCTTCAGGCTGATAGGGAGGCAGAGGGAGAACAAGAGAACACCTTTTCTTCACAGATGGCTATTGCCCTTGGGCTTGAGAAAAACACCTTCTCTGAACCAACAGCCCCAGCGCAGTTCCAGAAAGAGCTGAGGACCTGCTGCTCATTAGCGTTTGTTTATTCATATCAACATATCAAGGTCACAGAGGCTGGGAAAGTTGCTCCGAAGGGCTCTGCTGCTTCTCTCTGCCGTGTAAAGCAATATTTGTCCTCTCACATGTCTTTAATATCCAGCATAGCTGCTCTGCTGAGGAGGTGTTTTGACCAGAGCTCAGGTTCCAAACCTGGAATTAACATCAGAACAACTACATTCAGTTTTCATGTCACTTCTACAGTATCTTATGAAACACTTGGCAATATCTTGTTTGTAAAAGCCAGCAAACTTGACTCTAACCCCAAATTTATTTTTATGAGGTGGTGTAAAGATTTTTGGGTTTGGGCTTTTTTTTCCCCAAAATCTCACAAAATTAACCTGATACAACTTTGAAAGCAAAGAGAAAGATAATGAAGACATCTGTGTTCAGTATTAAAACTTCCTGGATCCTGCAGCAATCTTGCAACCTAAAGTCTTTGTCTCAGTCTGTGCGCACACTTCTGCTCCCAGACCAGCTGTTCCCTCACCTGTGGTGCTGTTTTTTCCCTGTAATTAATTTTCTTATCCTAAATATTATATTTATTTTATATTATATTA
>NW_010104246.1:25614-51652 GCF_000699245.1 Pterocles gutturalis | reverse complement strand
GAGCGGGTGCTGAGGAGGACAGCTGAGGCTTGTCCCTGTTTTCTAAGTGGAAAGGTCACCCTTCCCCACCTCCGGTAAAATTAAAAGGTTTTTTTTATTCTGGCAGGTCAGAACGGGTCACAACCTGCCAAGAACTCCCTTGTGGCTTCGTGACCTTTGGTATATGCACTAAAGACACCACAGGAAAGGCAGCACAAAAATAGGACAGGAAGATGGAAATTGGATGAAAGACCATTGCTTGCATGCTCACCCCCTAACAGCAGCTCCAGTACAGCCTTCAACTCACCCCAGATTTCTGTGGCTACAGAGGGGTCCATACAGCATCGCATCATGTGAATGCCAGCCTCGGCACTCGCCACCTGAAGAGTGTCCAGGCATCTGCCTATTGGCCCAGCACAGTGGGCCAGGGCCAGACTCCCTGGCAAGAAATGAGGTGCCCCAAGAGGAGCCCTGTGCTGGGAGACACCCAGAGATGCAGACACCCTTGTGTCAGGTCACCCATGCAGATGGCCAGCAAGAGCACACTAGGTGGGACACAGGCTGCTCATACGGCATGTCAGTTCTGGTGCAATGAGAGGAGCTGTCATCTTGGATCTCGAGTAGGGACAGAGCCAAGTGTGTCTTCACAGAAGGGACTCGCTGGATTTCAGTTCTGGGTGCAACTGTGCCAAAATTACAGAAACAGTGAAGCAAGTCATGGAACTGTGCAAAACACAGCTGAAAGAAACCTTCAGACATCATCCCGCCACAAAGGACAAGAGCAGCTTGATCAAGAAGGAGAAGGAAAGGTTAAGATTTCAATACATATAAGCTGGATAAATGAAGGATAATCAAGTTTGAGAGGAAGAAGGTAAGATAACACTACATAGGTATTCCAGGCATAAACACCCTAAAGAAAAAAAAATCATCTTAATGCTGAGCATGGGGATTTAAGAAAGGGCAATGGAAAGAAATGTGAAAGAGAAATGCTAGGCTGTTAAATAAGGAGACTTCTGACACAGTGAAATGTCTGAAGGGTATGAGATAATATCTCAAGTGAATGTGTTGCAGGGCACATTACTCAACTTTTTGAAAAAGCTCAGCTTCTTCATGCAGGAAGAATGGTCAGCTCTTTAGGGATACCCACCATACTACCTCTGTCTCTAGTGTTCCAGTTCCTCATCTGCAATATGCAGATGATCGTATTTCCTTTCTTTTCCTTTTTGTGTGACTGCCTTACACTGCAAGACTTTCACTGAACATTTTTTGTCTTTTGAAATAATTACATGTTGGCTGGAGCTGTAATGCTACCAGCGTGTCAGTACCAAGTTCATAAAATGCAGCTTGGACTCCAAACCACAACTTTGCTTGTTAGTTTATCCTCCCCATTTCAAAGGAGTGATGGATTCTGCAGGCAGACGGTTAGGTGGTTATGTCAGATTCTTTGAGACATCAAAAACATCGTATTTTTTCTAATCTTCTTGCTGGACATAGTCTTTCCTTTGTAGGAAGGTGTAATCCCACATAGACTAGTTGTTCAGCTGATTCTCACACTTGAGCATTTGTGCATTGCCATCCGCCTTCCTTGGCTTGTCAGCTCTCGAGAAAGTGGCACCAAACCTAGCAGTGTCAGACACAGCAGTAGCAATGGCATGACGCGGTAACGAGTGATGGCTGATACCTCCGTACTTGTCAGCATGAGAAGCAAAATAGTGCACCATCATTTCTGAACCCAAAATGTGACTGATTGTGTAACGTGTGCAATCTGTTCTGAACAGGTTTTGAATTCTGCTTGTTTAATTTGCATGTACTTATGCACAAGGGCATCCCTGAGTAATTAAAAATATATAGCTTCTCCGTGTTTGATGTTCTGTCACTGGTGGAATCTGAGCCAGCACAGAAATCACAAGTTAAAAAGCAAATATATTGCCAAAGCTGTCCTTAGTTGAGAAAGCTGATTTAAACAAGGAAGTAAACATAAAAACCATCTTAGTTTTCAGATGTCTTATTAGTAAGCAGTGGGGAAGAAGGAAATTGATCTTTGCCAAGAGAAGAGAGATAACAGTGACAGAAAAATCATTTTAATTTCCACCTTGTAAGCTGATATTAAATTAAACGGGAATACTAATACATGTAGCTTTTAGTTTTCTCTTTCTCAATTCCCTTTGAAAATGTGCTGTGGCAAATACACATTTTCAAGGAAGAACATGCACAAAAGATGGGTAAAAAGACCCACAATCACAAGCTGAAGCAGACAGCTTTAAATGCCCAAATTAAATCCTGTACTAATGGATCGAATGTGACATAGATGGCACAAGGAGACGGGACTGTTTCTTGTTAAGTTCACAGGCAACTTTATCAATATGAAGTTATCAGTGCCCACCATCAGCTCTCCAGTCCTCCTGCCAGGATGTTTATTCATACCAGCTAGAACCTATTAGAAACGCAGGGTCAGTTTTATATTCCCAGGCTTGGCCAGTTTATGTTACCAAAAATTCCAATAATGGTGACAAATCCTACCAGCTCACAGCACATCCCTGGTTTGGGAGGAGATCCAAAGCCATCAAATCCCTGGGAGTGGCCTGCAGTGTTTGAGAAGGGAACAACCAGAGATCTGTGGTGGTGGATGAGGCTGGTGCCAACAGAGGCTGCTTGGAGGGGTCGTAACTATTAATCCTCCCTCACCATAAACCTGAGACCGGCAGCACTGCAAACCCGACCTACTTCCCTCTTGCTGTGAAGACAGCGCAGATCGGGCAGAAGGCTGATGAGTTCAGCTTGAAATAAATAATATTTTTTTAATTCCTTTACCAGTGAAAACATCCAGGCACCCTAATCTCTTTCTTTTTTAGGGCAGGTCCTTTTGCCTAGAACTTCAGGGGTGTCAGTGAAAGGCTTCTGATTTACATTGATGTTAGCTGGAGGCAGAAAACCACAAACTGATCATTTCTGTATATGATCTTTCATTGCATGTCCAATTTTCAGTGGTTTCACAGGAATTTTAGATGCAAAAAAAAAAAAAAAAAAAAAAAAGTACAGAGATATATTCTGGTTTATTAGAATGATTTTGAGACTCACAGAACAATTCCTTGGAGAAGGAGTGTCAGAACCATGTCTAAGATGCCCAGTGAATGCACATGGCCAACTGTTCCTGGAATGTGTCTGCACTGAAGAGGGCCACACATGTTAGAAATACTAAAGGCAATTGTCAACAAGCAAGCTTGAATATGGCAATACGTCTGGTACTGCTGCACAGTGCTCAATGCATATTAACTTAGCCCAGCTCTCAGTCTATTGCTTTAAAAATACATATATTTATTATTTTTTTTTTTTTGCTGTAGAAGTTCTATCACCAAATTCAACTAAACCAGAATTTTACCTAATTACAACTTGAAACTACAATGAAATTAGTGAAAACTTGAGTCTACTCTAATAAAAGAGCACATGACTATGAACAGTCACAGGAAAATACATTGTTTAAGGGTCTGATGATGTGTTTCAGAGCCTTACACCCCTAGAGCATCTTTCAAATAATTTCCAAGCCAGAGGTGACCACGAGTTGATGGAACAACTGCCTGGCAGCTGACTCAGTAGCTTTACCGATTTTCTGAGTGGGGGTATGTCTGTATTGTAAAAACACTGATGCGAGTGGCACTAATTAAATTGGACAAATCCATAGATTACATGTCAGGCCTCAAATATGGCTTTTTAGGCCAAACTGTGCTGCTGCTGAGACAGTAGCTGTTCTGTGAATTAGAAGAGAGTTATCAGTCATCTCATGTTTCACGATGATGGGCACAGCATAAAAGCCTGGGCAGACATGAACACACGGCATGAAGAACAATCAAACAAACAAATCTCCCTCTCAAAAGAGGGAGCCAGAAAACAAGCTCTGAGTTATCAGTGGTGTTAATTAGCGGACCTCCCTCTGGTCAGCTCTTTGGCTGACCCAAAGTCACGAGAAAACTCAAAATACAAGAGTTCATGATCCACCTGTATTATTCAGAAGATGGACGTTAATGGAAGCGGGTGTAAAACTTTACAGTTAAGAAGAGTTATTGAGTAATGGTCATCTACAGGAGAAAAAAATAAGCTAATTTGCAATAGTAAAGAACAGATCAAATGAGTCTTAAGCACAACACAGCTTTGAAAAAAAAATATGTTCTTTATAGAATACTCAAGAGTAGAAATGCAGGAAGGAGACAGGAGTTAGATTTTGTCATGCTGCATCACATCAGTAATATCCTCCTGGGGTACTGGAGTTCCACTTTCCAGGTTACAGTGTTTGGGAAAAGAAGGGCAAGAAAAAGCAACTAAAATGACTCCAGGCTGTAAGAATGGATCATTAACAAATCAAAGCCTCAAATCAGGACAGAAAATCAGGTAGCTCTCCTTTCCCTGAGTCTCCTGAAGCTGCAGACACAAGACCTCCTGCCTTTCCATGGGAGATGACAGAAGAGGATAGCCCAATTGCCTTTGGGTTTACTCAGAAGCCCCCCCAGGCATCTTGCAGGGCATCTGGCTAATGGCACAGGCAGTTACATTTGGCGTGATGTTTGCACTGTTCCCTCACATATTTACTGCAGGGGCTGCCCTTGTGCTGCTCCTGATCCAAACCTGACACCCTGTCCCAGGAAAAGAGGGAAGATGGTTCATGTGGTCATGCAGGAGCTTGCGTGGCCTGGCAATAGGGACCATGTTCGCCCTTTTCCCCAGGCTAAATTTCATCCTGTACCTAGCTAAGGCTGGGGCTGATGCCAGCTGGTTTTATTCTTGATGTCATTGTCTGCCAGAGTGGCTCATGGCATTACTAACAGACCACAAGAGCAAGTTACGTGTCCCTGTGGTTATGCGGTGAGGTTGAGACTCAGGAAAGTTCAGTCCTGCTCCTGCCTGTAGCACTGATTCACTATCTGAGTTTGGCTGATTTACTTAATTATTCTGTCCGGGAGGAGTAGAAAGTGGATATGATTGCATTGCTGTATTGTTGTGAATGTAACTCAGCTAAATACTGCCTGTTCTTGGATATCAGCCCTTTTCAGATTTGAGCCTCCTGTTGTTGGAGCTCGGGGAGGAGGAACTTGTGGTTTGACAGATATGCTTCCCTGACAAGAAAAGTCAAGCTGTTCAGAGAATGAAGGTACTCTCTAAATTGCCACCTGCACAAACCCCAGCTGCACTTTTGTTCTTCAATTTTATCTGCAGGAATTTGAGAACATGGAATAAACTCAGCAAGCGAGTTAAGGAAAAGGAGGGGCAAAGGAGGTATCTCTGACCTAATTGTCCATCAGAGCTTCTCATACTTGTCTTTCAGATCAGAGGACAGAGAAGAGCTTATGTTAGGCGTGTGTCCATCCAAAGAGATAGTTCATGTGGCTCAGCTATGTTTCCATTGGATTTCAAAGAGAATTATTCTTTTTTGCCTTTTCCTTCCTACCTGTTACAATGGTGGAGATGTCTATAAATAAATATTTTTCAGTTTAACTCTTTTCACATATGCTAACCAGTCTTTTGTCCTTTAGTGCAGGAAGAGAGAACTGAGTCAATTAATTAGAGCTTCCCTTCCCTTCCCTTCCCTTCCCTTCCCTTCCCTTCCCTTCCCTTCCCTTCCCTTCCCTTCCCGCCCTGCACTTCTGCCTTGCCCTGCCCTTCTCTTCCAACTTAAGTCACCCTACATGCTACTACACGAGCATTCTACCAATATCTTGGGTTATGGATTTTTTATTTGCAATGAAGTATAAACCATCCTTTTATACCACATGTTTGTAATGAAAAATCTCTACTGGGAACCAAAACTAGAGGTGAGCTGTTTGCAAAATGTCTAGGAATTGCCTGACATTGTACCGAGGAGTACAGTGGAATTGCTGCAGAAGGACACTTTCTGTTCTTGCATGCACCTTTTGAGAACTACTTCTGAAATAAAGACTGGGATATTGGACATCAAAACAGAATCCATTCAACTTAAAATTGTTTTCTGTAGCCAGTGGCCACACAACAGGACTTCAGGACTAATAGCCCCACTCGCCTGTACCACTAGATAAACAGTTTTGCTGTGATGGAGATTGATTCCAACAATCAAGCTGTCATTTAGAGTAGAAAGATGTCCTGAACAAAAATGATAGCTCATGTGCAATGTGAAAGAGATCAATATGATCAACAGAAGGCTCTACTGTGGGTCTATTAAACAGATAAAGAGATCTGTATTCTGCAAGGACTGAACTAGTTTTGTCTTCCATCTATCTCTTGCTAATAGTGAAGAGAGGTTAGACACAGTCGCTGTTAAACGCTGTTACCCTTTAATTGCTTTAATATTTTCTTCTATAGATTTCTTAATTTTGTAAGAGTTGCATATTTGTGTTTTATTTGCTCCTCTGTTTCCAGGGAATAAAAAGTCAAACTGGACAGCTAAGGGAAATTAATCCCAAGCTTCCTCAAGAAGCAGGTAAGTATCTCTGGTTTTGCTGGGTGCTGGCTATACATCATACTTTCTGCTCTATGTAGCAGAGTGGTGGTGGTGGTCCCTGATCAGGGCCCCCAACATTTAGAGCATTTTGATTAACATGCAGCAAAAGGCAGTCTGTGTTTGAAGTCTAGTTGGAGGAAAGCTGAAACGTGTGCAACAAATAAGGCATTGGGGAAAGTAGGTCAGGGCCGGTCATGACTGAAACACTTGTCTAAACAAATGTGCAGGATTACCAGGTTTTGAGCAGATCAGTCCTGGGTGAAGCATGTAACTCATCTGGGAAACTCTGTTTATCATGGCGTCTCAGGGTCCTTGCAAAGCACCTGTGGTTAGTAGCAGATGCACAGCTGTTATCAGGATGAAGTCTTAATGAAGCTTAATAGGAGGAGACTATTACTAAATAGGAGACTGAATGTATTCAGAGCAAATAAAAGTTTGGTTTAAAGAAGTATAATGATTTCAGCTAATTGAATTTATTCCTACATAATTGCCAGCAGAAATTTCTAACATCCTGTAACCTATTTTGAGACTGGGAGAAATATTTTTTTATATATAGAAGCCCTTGAGATTCAAGTTTGACTCAAGTAGAGTACTTAGAATGCCTGATCTGTCTTTAAAGACTTTGTTATTATTCCTCTTCATTGCTATAGGCTGCACTGTGCTGCAGAAGGGGTGTGTTTTCTGAAACAGATATTCAAAAGGAAACCACATTGGGATACACTGTGTATCCATGCAGTCCGTGGACAACAGTACAAGCACTGAGCACTTTTCCAAATGGACAGACAAAGAAGTCAAGAGAAGTGTATTTATGTTCTTTTCAAAGCACCATGTGTGAATCAGGTGAATGAATGAATGAATGAATGAAAGAGAGCGGTGCAGCAGGATCAGTAATAGATGGGGATTTTGGCTGTATGAATGCTATTACTTTTCTTATCAAGATCACACTGTTTTCCTTCTGAGCCCTGAGCACCTGCACTGGCTGTTTTCTCAGGCTCTCCTTTTCCAAGAGGCAGCTCAACTGTGGGCATGTTGGTCAGGTGGAAGCTGAGGAGCTACAGCCGGAAGGTTGGTGTGCCTGCAGCTGCCCAAGAAGCAGCATCCTGCCGTTCCTCACCAGTGTTTTGTGAAATGCTCACGTCATGCTGCACAGCAGAGCTTGTCACCCACATTTTGACAAAGCTAGTCACAATAGCTTGACACTTTAATTGAACTCTATGGAAATCTCAGTAGCTAAGACTGATTTTCTGTCTTTTAACCATACTGTGCTTGAGCAAAATACTGAATCATAGATGAAGAGAACATTCTCTCGCCTGTTCATGGGCATGGACACTGGGAAGCCAGAGGGAAATTAGGGGGGCATGTAGTGGATAGTTGAGAATTTTCTGCTGGAAAAATTTCCAATGATAAACACTCCTTTCCTAAAAAAAAAACTTCTCAATGCAGAAATTTGTGATTTGGAGAAAGCTTTCTGTTTTACAATGGGAAAATTGGCACGATGGTTCTGTCATACCTAGCCAGATGAATCTTACCAGCTGTGTTTTCTGCCCACGGGACTTTATCAGAGGTTCACCATGTGGCACCAACTGCTTCATCTCTCCACTGTCTTCAGCCTTCTCCTGCTTGCTTCTCTCTAGTATCTAGGAAAATGGGCTAAGACTGTCATAACCTTCATACATTGCAACAGTATGTACTAGTAGGAAAAGTTTTCTTTTTATGTTGGTGAAGGAAATCTAGGGTAGTGTGTAAAACTAAATCCTGTCAAATAATGAGACTAACTTATATCAACACAGAAACCAAGTTGCTAGTTCTCATGTCTCACAGCCACTGGATATTATTTATTTTAGCACAAGGTGCTAAATGGTGTTTACTTTGGTCTCAAAAGATTAAAGGTTTTTAGAAGTCTGAAAATGGAACAGATTTTCAGATTGTTCAAATGTCTGCAAAAGGTTTTGTTGCAAAACGTGGAACTAGACAGATGATATTCAAACAAAAAGTAAAAACCACCTTCCAGTATTGTACCTCAATGGTCATGAAATTACCATATTTTGTATCAACAATAAATCTAAGAGATAGGCTAAGCTTTACTGAAGTGATCAATTGCAAAAGAAAGTGGTGGGCCCATGCCAACCTTATGAAGTACGACAAAGCCAAATGCAAAGTCCTGCACATGGGTCAGGGCAATCCCAAGCACAAATACAGGCTGGGCAGAGAATAGATTGAGAGCACCCCTGAGGAGAAGGACTTGGGGGTGTCGGTAGATGAAAAACTGAACATGAGATGGCAGTGTGCGCTTGCAGCCCAGAAGGCCAACCGGATCCTGGGCTGCATCAAGAGGAGCATGACCAGCAGGTCAAGGGAGGTGATTCTGCCCCTCTACTCTGCTTTCATGAGAGCGTGGAGTACTGCATCCAGGTCTGGGGCCCCCAAAGCAAGAAGGACATTGAGCTGTTGGAGTGGGTCCAGAGGAGGGCCAGGAAGATGGTCAGAGGGCTGGAGCACCTCACCTGTGAAGAAGGACTGAGAGAGTTGGGGTTGTTCAGCCTAAAGAAGAGAAGGCTTCCGAGAGACCTTAGAGCAGCCTTCCAGTACCTGAAGGGGACCTACAGGAGAGATGGGGAGGGACATTTCACAAGGGCATGCAGCGACAGGATGAGGGGTAATGGATTTAAACTGGAAGAGGGCAGATTTAGACTAGATATTAGAAATAAATTCTTTACAGTGAGGATGGTGAGGCACTGGCACAGGTTGCCCAGAGAAGCTGTGGATGCCCTATCCCTGAAGGGGTTCAAGGCCAGGCTGGATGAGGCTTTGAGCAACCTGGTCTAGTGGGAGGTGTCCCTGCCCATGGCAGGGGGTTTAGAACTCGATGATCCTTAAGATCCCTTCCAACCCAAACCATTCTATGATTCTATGAAAAGTGTCATGTTTGCCTTCATAAAAAATAAAACTAGCAGGCTTTCATCACAGTTGAGGTAATTGAATTAAGTCAATCTTTTCTCCTAAATAAGGTACAGAGTATAAAATAAACCAGTTCAGACTCTTTCATTCTGTATATATCTCTGCTAATTTCTATTAATTCTGGTAATTGTCTGTATAACATTGTATTCCTTTTTCCCATTTTGCCAACCACAGATATCTATTTGGCAAAAATATCGACACTGCTGAGTTACTGCACATGATGAACAATTGATGTAAGAGCCAATAGCCTTGAAAATATGCGCCCATCTTTCTGTCCTTTGCTTGTAGAGTACTGTATGCAGGGTTATATTCATCCTTCCCCTTGTGAATTGGGAAAGTTACCCCAAAACTTTATAAGAATGTGTATGTACGAAATCAAAACGAGTAGAAACTAGAGATGGCAAGTGGCAGAGAGTCAGGTTCCAAACATTTTGCCATTTCTATCTTTGTGTCTGTATGGCCAATTTTTCAGCTGAATCCTGTGCCATTAGTGTCAGTGAGTGGACTTTTATCATTAATGAAACAGAGGTCAAGCACTTGCTGGAATTTTCTGATTTTTATGTATTGCTCTTAAATTCTTTATCTGCTCTGCTTCTCTCTTTTTTTTTTTTTTTTTTTCCCCCTTAACTATTTCTCTGTCCATCTGGTTATTTATGTTGACCCCAGTGATGTAGCATTCAGCTACCTCCAAAGTTTGCAGCTTGATCTCGGTAATGTGTTAAGCTAATGAAAACCTAGTTGTACAGGCAGGTTGCTGAGTAATAGTAGCTTTGAAAGCATGTAATAAGCTTTCTAGTTGGATACAAATGAATTCTATCAAGAGGAGAGAGCTCTCGGCAGGGAAAAATACCTCGCTAGTAATTCCTCAGGGTGCCTGCTGGGTTGGTTTCTTCATTCATTTCTTCTTGTCTGAGAGCTCCACCTAGTGGGACTGAAAGGAAGGTAGCAACCTGTCAGATTTTCCACCTAAATCCCTCTTTTTATTTCTATGCTGTCTTCAGGAGGGAGGGTGTGGGAAGATGTGCATCCTTTGACTTTTGGAGTAAAGGACAATTAGTGAATAGGAATTCGATATTACATTGTCTTCTATTTTAATAACATGGAGTTTAAACATACTATGATTTCTATAAAGGGAAATTTAATATAAACTAAATGTCTCCCAATTTTTGCACTCAATTTGCTTAACTGCAAGATCAGTTGCCTTGCACAGACAGGACTTCTTACCCATGCATACCACCACTCCATATCACTGTGGCACTTTTCATGGGTACAAAATATAGCTTGCAAGCTCAGGGCCCAAATCTGCAGACAGAATAAATTAAACTGTAGGACTACTCTTATTCACAGAAACTAATGGGAGAATGGTATTATTACTGCTCTGAGAGCATCAATGACAAAGCATTCCCAAAGATGAAATTTCCACGGTCAGTGTTGCCACCTGCAAACATTCAGAAATAATGAATGAGTGTCCCTTCACTGCTGCCTCTGCCGAAGTGATGTATAATCATAAAAATCATGAGCCTGCCTTTTATATTAAATTGATTCCAGCTTTTCAATTCATTTTTGCTAAAATTATGTTTTCAAGCTTTTCTTTGGAACAAGGAAGGGTAGAAATTCCCCTTTTTGCCGTGAAACCTGAGATCCTCACAGTGACCAAGATCCTTTAGTATCCAAGACCTGAGGAATGTGATGTAAACACCATTAGACTTCCAACCTACAGCAAACAAGTCAATTGTGTGTAATATTTCTAATATCATACTCACATTACTGATGAGTTATTATTTTGCCTCAGCACAGCGAGTTAAATTAAATGGAACATATAACAGAGTTAGCAAGAAAAACAAAGCAACACGAATCCTTGAAAATGCAACGAGGATGCTGTTTGTTGGGGAATGCACCCTTTCTGATACCTGCCAGGCTACGAACAATTTACTCTTCAAAGTCTAAATATAAGCTAAAGGAGGATGCTAGGCTAGAAAGAGGGCTGTGGGCACTGACAGGTGTCTAAGGAAATAGCAAAAGAATGTCAGGAAAGGCAGGCAGTTTCTGCCAGTGTAGAGAGAGAGCAGCTGAGTCAGATGCTCTGCATTCAAGGTTGTAATAAATGGCTGGAGGTCATGTAAAGGGACATGTATCTGGACACTGTTGTTTTAAATACTGCATAAGTATTCCAGAACTCATACAGCAGTAGTATCATTGTATTGATATTGCTACAAATATTGTATTAGAAGCCCTGGTAAACTGCCTCAATTCAACAAGAAAACAAGCACTCCAATAAAAGTCCTGCACAGCTCATCAGAAAAGGTAAGGAGGCCACACTACGGAAAATTCCAACTTCCAAATTAAATTATTCTGGGGACATGGGAGAAGGAATGGACTGCGGAAAATGACAGGCTCACGTACTTGCCCTAAATAATATATCCTGATGCTACTGCTGGAGTCAGAATTGGAGGGACCATTGGGGTGATCCAGTAGGGTGTTTCGTACACCCCTATTAAATCTCGTGGTTTGTACCTGCGGATAAGTGGATAAATAAGGCTTTGATCTGAAGGTGCTCCTTCGGTGTCTCTGTAAATTTGTACTGTTCTGGGAAACTCAGAAATGACACATTCAGCCATGCTTGCACTTTTAATGTGGTGAAGAAAAAACTTGAGGGTGGGAGTCTCACAGAGCACCACTGCTCCTGATTGGGTCTTCCCTCAGGTCGGCGCTGGGAGCTGCTGCTTGGCTCAGCCTTCCCAGACCAAAAAGCTGTGAGGAAGTAAAAGACTACAAGGACTATAAGCTTTCTGCTTGGCCAGGAGGTGTAGCTGATGCCTAGAAAAGAGTAAGCTGACAACTATGTCTAGCAATAGACAAATTCTGAACTATCCTGCATCTCCTGTGGAGCAGAAGCAAACAAGCTAGAGAGGGATTTGCCTTCAGTTTATCTGGTAGGAGTCGGTGACTGATCCCATAAATACTGCTTGTCTTTCAGATCTTCCATCACCCAGATATCTTGCTATTCAGCCCATAACAGTTACTAAGACAGTGGCCTGAGTGACATATATTGCAAACATAAATATAAAGCTGATCATAAATGTTATAGTTTAAATGAGACCTGTATTTTAAAAGTAAACATTTTTGAATAAAAATAAATCTCTAATTCTGTAACTTAGGTATAGCACATTGCATCTGAAAGGGATGGTTATTGGCCTAGACATATTGACAGTGTTTCCTGAGGAAATTGATGGTTAAACTGTGAAGTAATTACATAAAGTCTATGTAACATCTCATGTTCTGGTTGTGGTACACCCTGATTTGTCAAGTGGACACTTAAGAGAGATACTACAAATGCTAGTACTTCAGTCAACAGAGTTTACTAGATAAAATGAAAACTGAAACATGCTATGGGAAATAGAATGCTTTTTAAAATAAAGCTTTGATTGTATTAATTCAGCTACAACACATGTTGGACTGTGGCGTTCTTATTTTGGGATTACTTTATTCCTGACATAGAGCAACAATGACAGGGCTTCACCTCATTAAGTGTAGTCTGTGGTATTGTAACCAGTGCATCTGAACTCCCTTTGCAACTAATGGAGGGAAATAGGCACTTTCTTGCATACCATTAATTTCAGAGAGCAAATTTAGCACGAGGTGAGTCACTTGGTAGAAGTGTATGTTTCCGTAAATGATAAATGTAGTCTAGCCAGCTAGTTCAGATGTATATGTCCCCCCCTAGGTCTGATGAATCACCCTCCTGATGCCTACACCAGACTGCCATATACACTTGGAAGAACAGCATGACCATTTCAGGTGGCTGACTTCCAGTTGGGTATCAATGGAGAAGCCAAGGGATAAAGCTTGGGAGGGAAAAAGCCATGAGAAGTCTGGAGAAAAGGGATAGTGAGTAAAATTTGCTGAGATTTACTTCTCAGTTGTTCCACCTCCCAACCCCATGAATCCTACTGTCAGTGGCAGCTGGTCCATGAGGGACCGTGGTCTGGTTGATCCCTTTGCTCTGGCTCACAAGTTCCCTAAGACCCAGCAAGCTCTTGTCCCAACTCCCCTGTGAGGTTTCCTGCCAAGTGGAGGGTGGAGAGAAGTTTTTGTGGGAAAGGCAGTGTGGTTGGCTGTGGAAAGATCCTAATTCAGTGTTCCAGCTGGAGTCCCATAGGGCATATGTTAGAAGTGGCAGAACATGTTTCATGTGATTCCTGTCATAGCTTATACTTCAACGTAGCTGATTTGCACTGTGTTGTTCGTTTTGCTTTTCATGCATTTTCCTGCTTCCCTCCTCTTCCCTGCCCCAACTCCTCCTTCCCTCAGTGTTTATTTTTCTCCACTGCACTGTGTCACTGTCTGGTCTGGGCATCATTTTTGTGGTAGCGGAGTCTTTTGGGGTTGTGCTGCAAGAAAGACAGCATCTGAAAAATGGGAATCAGCAGCAATTCAAAGGCACAGTATTTCATGGATCTCAAAGAAAAGATGATTTAAGGTGCACAGATCTTTTCACCTGCTTTTGTTCTACTATGGATCTGAAATCAGTAAGTGCTGTAATTGTTACTTAAGAAAGAGGATATTAATACAAACGTGACATCAACTGAGTTGTTAAAGATTAAGCTCATTCTTTCATCTTTGCATCAATTTTTCTCCACTATTGATTGACATGAGTTAGTCTAGCTCTGTATTACTGTCTCTAAAGCTTTGTCTGTGCTGGTAAGTGAAATAAGCAGAGGATTATTCCCTGGCAGAAGCCATCCGGCACTGAACGCCTGCGCCTGTTGAGCTTGCAGACACTGACAGCAGGATGGTTACATGCACCCGGCATATCTGGACCGATCTGTGGCCAGTACTGACCTCTGAACCATGCCTGCAAATTCTTTGGGCACCTGGTCAGCCTAAAACCATGCCCTGAAACATTTTAAAAGTTTAACAATGTGAGCGAGGCCTTGAAACATTCCTGAGGTGTGTTTAATGTGAACAGCCCAGAGTAGCTGTCACCTGGGCGCCCTGCTGCAGGGTCAGGCAGTAAAGGGGTGCTTGGCAGTGAGCAATCATGGGAAAATAAAACTGTGTAGAAACTATACTGAACTCTGAAAGCAACAGTTATTGTTCCGTTCTTAATCTTGGTATTCAGCTCATGAACTATCATTAATTCAAAATTTATGAAGGTTGAAACTTTAAAACAAGTGGCACTTTAAATTGAAAAATAAAATGTGAATATTTCTTTTGTATTGATTGATCTCATAAAAGCACTCAATCTTATAATAAAATTTGTAAGCATTTGGGATTGTCTGCAACAAACTATGAACAACTGGTAGATTGTTCTGACAATTATTTATGGAAAAGGTGGACGTTTGAATTGTGTATCTACTCAGATGAATAATATATCTTGCATAAACTTCCAATTGGAAGAATTTCGTGATTAAACTGATTAAAAGTAACATTACTGCAACACACTTCTGTTAATTAATTTCTTATTTCTTCTAAGCCAATAGCTTTCTACGTTGATATTTTAATTATTTGGGGGGTGTCAGCTATGCCGAAGACAAAAATTGTCTGCTGTGAGAAGTTAAATAATTTCCCTGGCTTAAGTCCAGAGACAATATTGTAAGTTTGAAATATGCAGAAGAGTTGGTGAAATCTATGTACCACCCCTCTTTAATTGCACATTGTGAACATCTCTAGGGTGACCTCCAAGGGGTTTTGTACGTGACACAAGGGGAAAGATAGTTTTACATACTGTCCCATAAGGACTAAAGAGATGGTTTTGGAGCTATATGCTGTCTGTAACTACCAAAACAGACTTAAAATGTCTTTCTGAAGGTCACCTCTGAGCTTTGCTTAGCATGTAAGAAAGAGTTCAAAGTAGGAAAAAGCAAACAAATCACAGTAAAAAATGAAATCATTTTGGGTAAAACTGAGAATTCTCTTACTTCCTGCCAAATTAATAGTTAAGAATATTGCTGCCTGGACAAATGAAACATCTTTCATTTAGAACAAAAGGTTACATTGGTTTCTGGGATGATTCTGGAGAAGACAAAGGGAGTTTTGTGAAAAATATAGGTAAAATTCAAAACCAGCAATTTGAGCTGCTATATTGAATGCATATTGACATTAACTTAAACACTGAAGTCATTGAGTGGATCAGGTGATTTGTCCTTGTGGGGATTATTAAAATACATAAAGTCTAACATTCTTCCCATGCTGCAGTGCAGGTTACTTTGAAATTTCTCAGATTTCAGGCCCACCCTCATGTATTTCTTCACCAGAAACAAATCTGCTCTTTGGTGAGAACCTTTGAATGCATATTGACATTAACTTAAACACTGAAGTCATTGAGTGGATCAGGTGATTTGTCCTTGTGGGGATTATTAAAATACATAAAGTCTAACATTCTTCCCATGCTGCAGTGCAGGTTACTTTGAAATTTCTCAGATTTCAGGCCCACCCTCATGTATTTCTTCACCAGAAACAAATCTGCTCTTTGGTGAGAACCTCCACGATTCCCAAAATCGATGGTTCTTTTCCTGCTGTGTAGCACATCATGGAACACCACAAAAGATCGCATTTTACTACTATTACCTTCAGAAACATCTCCCACTGACTTTACTGGTAGCAAGGTGGTTGCAAGAGTGTGTTTTTCACCTTGATGAAAATGGAAATGACAGAATAGCTTTCCTTAGCTCTTCTTTTGTAAATAATTTCCTATACTGCAATGACATTAACTTTGGGAGTATAATTTAGTAAGCCAGCAATCATGAAATGTGAATATTGGAGCCTAAAAGTCTCATTTACTTTGAATGTATGACAGCAATTGCCTAAGCTCTTCCAGCCTCCTAGACACACCAGGAGTGCTCTTAATTAGACTTAGTCTTTAAAATAAAAGAAACAAGTCTGTCTAGTTTTGTAGGGATATAATTTTAGTAGGTTGATCATTATTAGATATTATTCATACTGTCATTTGTATCATTCTTTGCATGGGGTTGAGATAATGGGTTCATATTCTGTAGTTGTGCTTGATAGTAATAGTAATGTTACTGTTGCGATTGTTAATAGACCAGTAAGAGATGCTGCACTGTTCAGTAGTTGCATGGTGTTCTTAAAAGAGGTTTCTGAATAGAGAAATTATGCAAATATTTCTCATTCCTTCCCAAACATTAAAGAAAACAGCAGAAATTTTTTGTGGAAAAAAAAAGACTGAGAATACATAGACCCTGGATGGTACGTGTTCCTCTATTATAGAAGCCTGCAAGGTGAGAATTTTTTTAGGGAAACCAGTGGGATTTCACTTGTGGCTTTAACAGATTTAGAGAAAAGCCAACAGCAAACACTGCTGGAAGACCTGGATGGGGGAGCCCAGGCATCTTTCACAAAATCACACAGAATCACAGAATGGTTTGGGTTGGAAGGGACCTTCCAAGTCTCCCATCATGTCTCTCCCTGAGCAGGGCACTCACCCTGTTGACTTCTGAGTTGCATTCCTCAAACCCATTAAATGCAGCTCTCATTTGTGGCTTCTTTCCTACTCCATGGCTTGCTGCAGCTGCTGGAGGTAGATCCCTTGACCTGCCGATCAGTCAGTGTCTCAAGTCATAGAGTGAAGGGAGTGCTCCAGAGTCAAGCCGCCTGCTTTGGGCAACCCCCAGGTAGCACATTCCCCAGTGGCAGCAGAGCTCCTTTCCCTCACAGGGGGACACGACACAATGTGGTGGGAGCAGCTCCTGCATCAGTGCCACCCTTCTCGGAGAGAGAGGAGAGTCCTTCAGCCTGCAGCAGCTTCACTGCGTGGAGCAGCTGCTGCATGTGTTGGTGCTAATTCAGTTCTGCAGAAGACTTTGGTCTTAAGCAAACTGTTTTTTGTAATCTAGGCACTAGGTCAAAACAGAAGATGCAGTAGATGGCAACTGTCAGCACAGAGGAGGGCTTGTGTTTCTGGGGCTGTATTTCAGGGTCACAGGTTTTCTGCTTCAGCCCAGCTGGGCATTCTATCTAGTTTTAATGCAAAAGCACTTAGATTCAATTAGGCCAATCTATAGGAAATCATTAAGAGCTCAAAGATTTCTAAATTAGATCTAGCTGAAGGGTGAAACGTACATTTTCACAGAGCAGGCACAGTGGCTGCCAGGGGAAGTCTGGTGAGGCCATTCCAGCTCCCTGCTAGTAACTCCCTCCTGACAGGAGAAAAAAAAGGTTTGCCGGCTTGAGGCATAATATAAGATCAAAAATAGGGTTAGAATGAAATAATTACAAAGTGCTAATTGAAGAACAGGCACAGTGACTGCCAGAGCTAATTAGAAAGGGACACGATGCCTGTGTACAGGTCTCTCTCAGGATGGGATTTGCCCCAGTTTGGGTTCTTTACATCACTTTATTTCCACTCAGAGCAGCTACGGGCAGGTGGAGAGGTGTTTGGCTAATACAGTTTCCCATCCTTGCATTTCAATTTAAAACATTTCAGGGAGGAGGGTTTACCAACATGCAGCATTCTTCCATGATAGATTATTCAGATTAAAACACTGCTTTGTTGCAATTCAGTGCCAGGTGAATGAGAAATGTCCTGCAATAATATTTGAATATTTCCAAGACAAAATAAACATGAAGCAAAAAGGTTGTTGGCCAGGTAACAATTAACAATTAACAACAATATTAAATAATTATTTCAGCTGTATCCAGTATGAAAAATTAAGTTTCCCTTCTTTTTTATATATTTTCAGTAGGTATTAGTTCTGTTCTTAGAGCATAATATACTTTGAACGGCAAAATAAAAAGCATTGCAAAACTCATTGTTACCTTTCTAAAGCTCTTTATGCTTTTATTTCTCTTACAGATACCGTAAAAGATAATCATATGCTATTATGGAGGCTTTATTCATAGTTGTTCAGTTCTTTAAAAACGTAGGAAATAGCAGTGTTATCACTGCAATTTTTGGCTATTTTTACTATTCTTCTATTCTCGTCAGTTTAGCACAGAGCAGACAATGCCACTTGCTAAATGACAACATCCCTCTCTACTAAAGCAGGAAATAGGAGGAAGGAAAGCTTGCATTAGAGGGCTAGCTACGGAGGAAAAAATAAATCACAGCACAGCTTCACTGATTATTATTTAGTTTGAAAGAAAAGTAAAATCCTCTACCGTTTCTAGACTTCAGTAATATGTATACTTACATAAATATTATATATACTTAGGTAGGCACAAAACTGAAGCATGCCACTGCCTGAGAACAAGACCTATAAAATTCAACACATATTGCCACTGACTTGGTAGAAGGTGAAAGTGGGAGGAATTTCACCCACTGGCATCATTAATTCTTTGAATTTTCCAGTTCAGCAATGTGAAAAGTGTTAGAACAGGAATGATTGTTAACCATTTAATGCTTGCTAATAATTTTCTTCCAGGTATCACAGATCTATGTCCTTTTTTAGTGTGTGTTACCCATAATTATAATTTATTTCCTTCCTTCCCTATAAACCATGCTTACAAAAATAAGGAACTGACTGTTATCCTCTTGTTGAAATTATGTGAGATAGAGAGCAGAGATTGCTTGTAAAAGGAGTGCTAGGAATACATGAGAGGGACGACCAAATGACAGAATGACACTGATAGACTTGCCAATGCAGTTTTTATTTCAATCGGTACTTGTAAATATCAAATATTTATAAATTACTACTTCAATATTATAAAGGAAAACCTCTGTGCAGCTCAAGGAAAAATTAGAACAGCTGCTTCTGTCAGAGGCTGATTTACATAGCACTGGTCTATTGCGGTGCTCCCCAGGAAAAGAACTGACTATAATGATGTAACGATGACATCAGAGACATGAGCAGAATGAAGTTTTCTAGATACGTATCCTTAACAGCACTTAGGAGCCTAAGCCATAGATCAAACTGTGAGTAGATTAGGAGCTGTATAGTGTTTGAAGACTGTTCCTTATCCAAAAAATTAGGAAATGTACATGCTAGAGGGAATGCAGCAAGGCTGTTAGACCTGAATAGGCCTTTTTATGGAATGCCTTGTAAGACAAGCATTTTGACTATGTTAGGCCAAAAAGAGATGACAAAGGAACAGGCAAGAGAGGGATGGTGGAAGGAACAAATGCTGCTTCCCACAGAGGAAATGGACCTTGCCTGCGTGTGGCCTGAAACCTGGGGAGAGTTGGCTTTAAGGGCTCAGGCCCTTCTGAGTGTTTCTTCAAACTTGAAAGAATTTTAGGAGTCTGTCTAAAAAAATGAAAACAAATGAATTTTTTTCTTTAGCGAGTTTCTTTCAGGAAATTAAATAATGGTAGAAATCCAAGCATCATCAGATTATCTCAGCATAATTAGCTGCCTCGAGACCTTCAGAATTTATTTCGTTGCCTATCACAATTTCCAGATAGGAAGAAAACCAGCCTTCCTGAAGCCAACTCAAGCAATGTCAAGTAAAGGAAATGTTAGGCAGAAGTGTAATTAGGAACTTGATAATATTACTCTAAATACACATTGATTAAAAATATGTAAAGTTAGAAGAGGGGATCAAAACAGGCCAATGAAGTGAAACAAAAATGCAGTTAAATATGGTTGCTAATGTCCTCACATGTTTACAAGAATTATAAATTTCATTTTTGTCTGATCAGAGAAACAAACAAAGAAAACTGATTGTCTTTATCAATTTAATCACCACATTTAAGAGTTAGGATTTTAAAGCTCATGGTTTTTCTCACAAGCTGGACAATAAGTTGAATTATGAGTGCCAGTCACTTGGACAGCACAGGAGGGTTTGGCTGTAAATACCAGGTAGTTTGTGGAGGTGTGGGAATGATGATTTTCTGAACCTAGTTCCTTTGTATCCTGTAGTGACCTCTTGCTAATCTCTTTTCCTGTCGTTTCAGTACTACTCTGTGTACTCTAAGCAGTGTGCTCACTATCTCTAGCAAGATCTTGGAGCATCACACAAGTGAAGCATTTTCCGGTTTGATTTTTAATGAGAGATGAAGCTTTCAACCTTTGACGAGGTTTTAATGAGACCCCTAGATGGCACTCTGTAAGGATACGACTGAAAACACTGCAGTAAATCTTCCTCCAACTCGGCTTTGTGGGTTTTTCTAACCAATTACTCCAAACCTATTGTAAAATTAGGACAAAATTACGATTTCCTTCTTTGGCAGAAAGCAGAGATAAAGACAAGGGAAAAAAAATTAGTTTCCCCAGTGCTTTGCACACCAAATTGAGTTGGAAAGTTCTGCTGCCAAGGTCAGTCAGGAATAATCTTTGCTCATCATCACATGATCACTGAGCACTCCCTTCTCTTTTAAATCTTTGTTTATTTAAAGATGATCCCTTCTGAATAATATCTTACTGCTGGCATAACCACAATAAGTATTGCTGAGCTATGATTTTGCTGCTGCAATCCCACAAACTGGAGGGACAGCAACTCGCTAACAAAAATTTCCTGCCACTATTTCATGTTCTCTTTTCTTTGAAAAGATAATATTAATAGAGATGGATGCTGGATTTCTTGTTTCTGACACTTCATCAGCCCCAGGAGTTGTTTTGTTTTTGTTTTTGTTTTTGTTTTTTTTCCCCAGTGGTGAAGATGTTACATTTCTATGAATCCCCTTTCCTTCACGTTTCTATCATCCTCTGAGTGCCTAGCTCTCAAGCGGCATGCCAAACCAACATACTTCCAGCCTAGAGGGTTAAAAGAGGACATGTGTTTTTCTGTTCAGCCTGAATTTTCAGCATAACCTCAAGGACTAGGTGTGGGACTGCAAGTGCATCCTCATGCACGCTTGGCCGCACCTCCTGGTGCTCAAGGACATACGCGGAGTACCTTGTCTGTGGGAGGACAGGCGGGCTGCAGGGATGCGGTGCTGCCCCCACAACCGTCACTCAGAAAAGTGTAGTCTGCAGTTTCCCTTCATAGCTCATAAAATGCAGCTCACTCATTATTAAAAGTATGTGGCCAGATGTGGTGTGAAAACAGCAAGATCTCCAGAAATCTAGACTTTCTTACTTTCATTAGCAGGTTCTCTAAACACAAAATTGAACAGCTATGTCCAATGGCTGCTCTAGCTTTTATACAATATAGGACACAGCAATTGAGAAGACAAGGAAGGAAACAAAGCCTACCATTTCTAGGAGAAATCTAAACAAATCCTTATTTGCAAACAAGTTATTTGCACCCAATGGCATTCTGCTGGCTAGACAGAACAGAAAGCAACAACTGTGACAATTGTTTTCCATAAACTTGCAAAAAAAAGTGTTAGAAGGAGAATCCCATTATGAAAGGTTGAAAGGTGTATGTAAGGCTGATTTTTTTGGAGTTCAACTCACTGTCAACACAGCATGGGAGTTTCACCAAAAACAGGAAAAAATGCTGTCTCAAGGCCTGGGCAGGATCTCTAGGACTCCAGAGAGCTGACCCACGTGCCTGCCACCATGCTGATGATGCTGAGGTGCCTCGCTCCTGGCCCTCTGACCAGAAGTCTACATTGCCCAGAGGACTGCAGGCTATTGTGGGCTATTCTGGGATGTTTTTTTCGTAGTTGTTTGCATCCAGCAAGGACAAGTGTTTCTAATTTCTTAAGGAATTGCTAAGTATGTTTTAAACATTTTCCCACTAGCAGCTCCTGACACTAGGAACCACCAGGAATCATCAAAGGCTTTTGTCAAAATGAGGAAGAAGGAGGAAAACAAAAGACAAGAAGGTCAAAGGTACACACAGTTATACAAGCAAGGCCCTTGAAATCAAACAAATGGAAAAAAACCCACACAAACAATGCTGTTATTCTGTAATCCCTCACAGATGTAAAGTTTGGCCCTCAGCTGTTCAAGTCAGTAAACAGGCTCTCAAGATCAAGCCCCTGGAAGCAAAGACTGGTGCAGTGATGTGTTTAAAAGAATAGAAATATGCTTAAATAATGGATGTTCCAGCCTGTGTATTGCACTTGATCAGCATATTTTTCACCTTTATCACTTGCAGAAAGCCTGACTGCTGTCTCTTGAGATGCAAATAATTTAGACTGTGTCTAGGAGAGCTGAGATCTAAGCTAAATAGCTACCATCAGTATGATAGAGCCTGAAACATAACAGTTAGGGAGCTTCATGATCACAGTCTGATTAATAGTTTGGAGACTTGTTCTACCTGTGCTAGCATAAGAACAAATTTCTGTAAATATGTGGTTGAAACAGTGTAATTTGTTCTTCATGTAGTACCTGTTTTGTGCTCTAGTGGAGCCAACTGAGTCACTGAAGTATCACTGCACTGTTACTGTGCTGTTTTTAAAACGTACTTCCACAGAATCTGAAATTGTGTATGCCTGTAATTATTTTTTCATTGACATTTGTAAGTGAATATTAATACCCTGCTTCTTGCAAACCGCAGCTGAAGACCAGGAGCTATTCTTTGAATTGCTAATGTAAGGTGCTCTGAAAAAATCAGGCTGCAGAGGCTTCAGTCTGGACTTTCCAGTGCAAAGATTCTTCCTGAGTTCCTCAGCATCTTAATCGCTTCTTGCTCAAATGGGAAGGACACCATCTCCCCCTCCCACAGGAACAATGTGATGGTGAGTTCATTTAGTCTCCTGAAGCACCTGTATCACGCAACATGGAGTTACGAAGAACATGTATGTCATACAAGCTGAGCTGGGACAACAACCAGGAAACAAGGCAAGATGTGTCCCACAGAACAGCACAATGACAAAGAAGGAAATAGCTTCTCGGGAAGTGAACTCCATCCCTCCTGAGCACAAAGCAATACACAGGACCAGTGGGGAAAGTACAATCTTTTAAAGACCTACATCACACTGCAGATTCATAAAGGGCACAACCCAGTGTTTAACAGCTGCAAAAATGTGTACCCCTAGTATACCTTTACTTTTGAGGTAGTAATTTTGTAACCTTTCCAAAGTACCATTAACAATTTGGTTAACATTGCTGAAAATCATTGTCTTATTCACACAGACAGACAAAATAAAAACTGCAGTCTTCTTAAACTACAAAAAAAGATTACCCTGATTAAAGCAAACTTTAACTTTTCAGCTGTATTTATCCTGCAAGTTCAAAAATGAGCATTTTTCCTGTTAGAAAGATGCTCACTGCTCTGCACTGAAAAAGCTGTGCACTGTCTTGTGCTGCTCTGTCAGTATTAATAGAAGTGTATGAAGACTTCAGATACTCTCAAAGGAAGATGTGATACAACACACTGAAAATTTGTTTAGCCAGTTCCAGCCCTTATCTATATGCTTTCCCATGGTGAGTGACCAAGGGTCACTTTTCTGTCTTGCATCAAGGACCAATGCAAATTACTTTTTACAAAGAAGAGGACAGGAAGAACAGCAACTGTGAGTGGCACTACAACAGGAGACATCTGTTATGTATAGCTCTGTCCTATTATTTGTGACATTAGAGATCCTGACCCAACCACCTCCATCTTGTTTACATTGACAAGAGATTCAGTACTAAAAGCACACAAAACACACCATTTCTTTTATTGCTTCTTCTGATTAATGGCATGCAAAGAAGCATCCTTATCAGATATTCATACGAATGGCCGTACTGAACTGTAAGGGAGGGAAGTATTCATGCAGAGGGCTTAGCATAATGCTCAGTGCTGCCTGTGCTCTCCCAGTGAGCTTCAGAGAAAATAAGGCACTTTGTGGTGCCAGAGATGCCAATGTTCAAAGTTCAAATATAAAATAAGCTTTGTCTACAGGGAGAAGCAGACAAGTTCCTAACTCTACTTGGAATCTGCAGATCATAGTTTTTTTTTATTTTAGCTAGAAAGGCTTTCAGTGCCTTTCAAAGGAGAAGAGTGAGTGTAAGGTAGCAGCCCTTCTTCCTGGTGTTACTTGATCTACAGAGAGCTCGAGTTCAAATGTCCTCCTCACAACACTCATATCCCTGGAGTGCATCCTGGCCACTGAGATATGCCTATGTGAGGTTCTCTCAACCTCTTTTGCTGAAGTTTATTTAAAATTTCACTGGGTAAGATGGAGAATCAGAGCTAGAGTGATGCAGTAAGCCTGCACACTAAGCAGGCATGTGTGGTCTCTTTTCTGAAGACAGGAAATTTAATTGTTCCATACAAAGTTAAAAAAAAAAAAAAAAAGCCACACACACACACAAAAAAAAAAACCCCAGCCAATCTTCAAAATATGGCAGTGAGAGTGTTACCATGAAAGGATAACCTCCTGCACACTGGAGAGAGTTTTGCAATGCAGGTTAGACATGTTGGTTCAGCTTCCTTTGGCTGGTCTTCTTCAGACTGCCTCATAAGGAAAGTCAGAGAAGGGAGCAATCACCAGTGCTTTTTATTCTCAGGTTTCTAGCATATTAAAAAGCTGGTATGACAAATGCTCCATTTCTGGTAGAAAGCATTTTTTTTTCTTTTCCTTTTGTTGATCCACCCTTCCTTTGCTTTCCTGACACATGCTGGAAGTCCAGGACTGCCCTCCTACTTCCATTCCTGGATGTCTCCCCTGTTTCATCTAGCAAACATCTGCAGTGTTTCTATGCCTCAGTTTCTCCATGTAAAACACTGTCTTGAGCTATCAGTAGCTGCAAGATAAGAAGAAAAGAATGAGGATACAGGAAGTTGGGAGAGTTGGCAGGGCTGTATTTCTGGAAATTTTATTTCAGTGTTATTAAAAAGCTTGCCAGTCTGTCCAACTCTTAGGTAGCCCAAAGGAATACCCCAAAAAAGGGGGATATTTCACATATGGAATATAAACCATGAGGCCAGTAGGGAGGAGGTGTCATTGTATATTCTTAACTAAAGACAGAAGGGAGGGAGAAAGAAAACACTGATAGACTTAGCAAACAATCAACTATGACAACACTTAGGGTAGTAAGTGACATTGTTTTCAGTGGCCTAGATACACCTTATTCTGCTGGATCTAGAACAACTTTTTAAAATCCGCCATTACTCCATTCGGAAACGGGTGGGGTTTGTAAGACTGGGAAAGCTAATTTTGGAAGAAAGAACTGTGAAGCTTTGGCATCAAGCCAGTTACGGTTTGGAAATCAGAGGCTGAATTATGGAGGAAGTGGGTTTTTCTGCTGTTATTTTTTTCATTTAATCGCCAGTGAGTAAAGCTGGATCGGGACAGCTACCACTCAAAAAAGTCCCTGGAAAGTCAAACAGGACTGTGTACACCCTTTTGCATGCTGATGTCAGCTTCCCCTGCTAAGTTTCTACTTTGCAGCTTCATCATAAAATTTCACACTGGGTTAAATTTTGGCATGATTCAGAAGAAGATGAGCCAGGAATTAATGAAAAAGAAGATTCAGCAACATGATAATGGGAAGCTAATGCTGCTGCTGTTTCAAAAACTGGGATGTGAGGGAAGAAGAGGAAGGGAAACGCTGTCAACAAAAGATATTTGCTGTTCTTCATTTCTTCATAGACCTTCTCCTTGGAATTTCAGTTCCCCAAAGACGTCACTTGATCACTCCTTATCTTTGTCAACAAGACTAGTTGTTTCAGTGATTTATTTACAGTCTATATATCAAAAAACTTGTGAGGTTGTTGAGTACCAGCTGCTACCTGGAACCAAGTTTTGCTTATAAAGTGGATTAAACAATAATGCCAGATTCAAAGACTGAATACAGAAGAATTTCTATATCTGTAACTTTGGCCGATCCATAACAAATGTTAGTAAAGCAGATCTCT
>NW_010104246.1:0-25602 GCF_000699245.1 Pterocles gutturalis | reverse complement strand
TTTCCCTAACCAACAGAGGCATTCACCTCTTTTGTGCTCAGTCTAGCTACATAACTGCTAAAGCTGGGTTATATAAAAAAAAAAAAAAACCTAACAAAAAACCCCAAAACAATGCTTCCCATGGCAATATGCATTCATTACAGCGCTTGCACAGAACTTTGACTGCATGTCCTTTCACTCTTTACTTGTCCTCCAAGGAGATAGGATTAGTGTTAACACGACATCTCAGCTAGCTCGGCTGCTACTCCATTATTACAGGGTCTATGCTGCAGCTGAGACAAGACTGCATGTCTTATTAAGCACTGGCCTTGTGATGCATGCCAGGAAAGTTATAACTTTTGTATTTACAAAACAAAGAACAATATCATTATCTTATCCCAGAGTTCTCTCATAACAAGATTTTGCTGTACAAAATTGTAACTGTTCTTTCCTTCCTCCATCATTCTTCCAAAGCCTTACTTAACAAGCCACTAAAGTGATTTGTATAAGGACTTGTTAGCAGCTGTTCTCTTTCTACGATTTTTCCCTTCAGGGATGTGGAGTGTAATAACTTTCTGTAAAAGAAAAGTAAATTAATCATGATTATTTTTCAGTGCAACCTCACTCCTCATACAAGCCATCATTAATTATTTTTCAGGTAGGTTCTACCATCACCAGTGATGACAAATGCAAAGACATGAAGTCATCACCTAATTTTGAGGCCTGTTTACCTCTTCAGCTCAAAGAGAAATTATCTGGCTGTAAATAGAGGTTTTTTCATTTTGTACATAGGACAGGCAGTTGTAGCTGAATTACAGCAAAGCCTCAGGGAGGATACTAGGTGAGACACATGTGTGGGTCGTTTGTTCCCCGTAATGATGTTATAACACTTATGTATATAGGAATACCAGGTAACACGTGAACATTTCTGCATACACAGTGCTGAAGCAGGAGTGCATACATAAGTAGTGTTTTTCATCACTGTCTTAAATACACAGGCTCTGCCTATTCAGGTTGCTACTGTACAGAGTCAAGTTATGTGACTTCTGTACAATGGCTGGTTGTTTTTTTTTTTTTTCCCGGAAGAATGTCTCTGTTATCTTCAACATTCCTAAGGTGGTTGTTTCCTGATTAGAAATTTAACACTGCCAACTGTGGCTTCCTGATAACCTCAGCATGCTCCAGGATCTTTGAACAAGTCACATATATATTTTACATAGCCAGAGCTTCCTAGCAACATTAATGTCTATAATGCCTTTTTCTAGCTCCTTTTATTAATATCTATTTAATTATGGCAATACTAATGGTGAGCTCTTCAAGTTAGAGCCTCCAGAGGCAGCCATGAGTACATAGTGTGACCGCAAATGTAGAGGTCCTTCGAGATCTCCCTTAAAGAGACATGGGAGAGACAGGATTAGTCTCCTAGGTCTGTCTCTCTACTGCCCACTCTCTGAAAAGAGGTGCATTGGAGAGGAAACTGAAGCCACTCCTCATATCACGGACTTGCCATGTCCCACCACTCCGTCACAAGTCACCATCTGCAGCTCCACCTCTAGCTGAGCCACACCACATGGCTCCACAAATGACAGCCTCCATTGTGTGGCTGGAGGCCCCTTACTTCTCCACCAGAGACCCAGCACAGTCTCACTTTCATCTGACAGCGACTGGCTTGTACACAGATGGCTCTCCCGTGGGGTGGCTTAGCTTGGGGCAGGGTGTTGTGCCATAGCCAACTGTCTTCTCTATACTACAGCAGAGATCTGAGCTGCTCGTGGGTCAGCTCCTGAAGGGCTGCAGTTTGCAGGTCAGATTTTTATGGTTTATAACCAAGAGCTGTTACAGCTTTTAGGTCTGTAAAGGGCAAGACAGTTTCAATGGACCTGCTACATCCAACTGCAAGACACCTGATGAGAGACAAGGACAGAAGCAGCTCACTAATCTTCTTTCTCTCAGGCTCCTGCTTCCAGTTTGATCATTTCTTCTAGTCAGATGGAAACAAGACGAAATTTTGGAAGACACAAGTGGCATTGAATAGAGAAGCAGGGTAGCAGCACTGCCCAGAGGAGACATCATGGGAGGTGCCCTGGACTGGGGACATGGGGAGAAGGACCTTTGCTCAGCTTCTGTTCTCCTTTCTGTGAGGCCTCATGAACCTTCCTCAAGATTTACCCCTATTGGACGAGTATCTTTAACAGGAAAAGTGAAGGACCCACTCCAGGAATTAGGTCACGCTCTCCAGCTTCCTAGCAATAAATAATGGAAAAGGATCTGAGTGAAGGTATCGGTCAACACAGAGATGTGTTTTCTTCCTTAAAGCCAGGAAGTCCAAAGTCTATTTTTTTCTGCTACCCTGATCTTGTGATTTAAAATATCTTGGCACCTTCAGAAACACTAGGAGGTTATATTTTAATTCCACTTGGCAGATTACAAATTTTACTGTAAAATTTAACTATTAAAATTGAAGGTTTATTTTTTTTTGCTAGTGTTTATTGATAAAAACTTCCAATTTTCCCCTGCTCTTTCAACTCTGACACAGCTATGTCTTTTGGTCAATATCCACTTTCTAGTAGCCAATCAACTTTTACTTCTTTAGCAAGACTGGTTTCAAATAGTGATTTTCTGGAGAAAAAAAAAAAAAGAGTGTAAACATTTCAACAAATAATTATACTCCAAAAAAACCCCACTCCAAAATCAAATCCAAATTCATCTCAGCCATCCTAGGCACTATTAAATATTAATTACTTAGTCACTATTAGGCCCATTTTCATCTGGGCTATGCACCTTTGTCCCACCTGTCCTTGTGCTTTTACTCAGCCTAGGAGGCCTCTTGAAGTTGTGTAGCTCTATACCAGAGTCATGGATGGGAGGGCTGCAAGTACCAGTGCAAACAGAACTCTCAGTGGTGTGCTGGTCCCATAACAGAGCTACAGAGAAAGCAAGAATATTTGCAGATCTTTCACTTATACCTCTCTCTTCTCAGTACTGTGGAATGATCAATTAGAGCAGCATGAATCTGGAGGGGTTCTGCTTGAAAAAACTTCACTGAAATCAGAAGAAAACACACAGAAATTCAGGTCTTAAAAGAGGAAACTTCTAGAAGAGATATCCCTCTAAAAAAAAACCAAGATAAGATGTCCTGTAAATAACTAGGAGTAGCAAATAACCTACCAGAAGTAAACCAGTTCTTAGTGAAAAACCTCCTCTAGGTAGTCTTGCGAAGCCAGATCAAGTTTACTTTGATAAGGCATAAAAAGCCTCTTTCAAACTCAATAGGATCTAGTTGAATCAGACCTACTAGGAGCCTTCATTGATGCCTGGTGGCAGTTGTCAATATGATGTGAGATGAAGGAATTCATACTAATAATGGTAACTTTTAAAACCATGTCGTCCTCAGAAATGATGAGGTGTGCTTGTAGAAAACTTAGAGGAGCAAACCTCTAAGTGAATTATCCCTACTGACCCTTGCAGTCAAAACCAAGCCCATCAGGGGATCTCTGGGTGGGAAATTAAAAAAAGAGTTAATCTTGGGATTTTACCTCTTCATTTAATTCTAAGAAACCAACCCTTTTGTATCCTTTGGAAAGCCTAGATGCATCATGCCTCCCACATTACTCACATGAGAAGGAAAAAGTCTACTGTCTCAGGGATCTTTACAGAGTACTTAGAGAATCACAGAATCACAGAATCATTAAGGTTGGAAAAGACCTCAAGGATCATCAAGTCCAACCCACACCACCTAACTCACTGAACCATGTCCTTAAGCACCACATCTACACGTTTCTTGAACACCTCCAGGGATGGGGTCCACCACTTCCCTGGGCAGCCTGTTCCAATGCCTGATCACTCTTTCAGTGAAGAAATTTTTTCTGATATCTAGCCTAAACCTCCCCTGGTGCAACTTGAGGCCTTACTTAAACAAATATGGACAGATGTTATCTTAAAAAAGCAAACAAGCAAATTCAGGGTGTGGTACATGTATACAAGGGGGGAAAATGACAATTATGACAAACAGGACATGGGTATGAATCACTGAAAGCTATGTGCTGGAAATGCAGATAGCATAAGCAAGAATTTGAAGCTTCCAGAAGAGGGAAGCAAAGAATAATTATCAACATTTTAAGATTCAAAGTAATTCAACAACATTTTTCACTCCTGTACTATTTTTTTAAGCAAACAAACTATATTAAGAACATGTGGAGTGACCCTCACCTTAAAAAGTCATGATGGTAGCTGAGGTTGGCTGTGGTTTCTCCCTAGAAAAGTTGCGAGTTTTCAGCCCTGAGCTGAGCAAAGCCTGAGGAAATTCTTGGTTATGAGATTCATTCTCTTTGCAGTCTGGGTATCTCATTTATAACCACTGCTCTGCTCAAGGGCTGGCCGTTAATTCTACTCTGTGGAACTTTGTGTGAAGTCTAGAGTGGATGTGACACATTGTTTGCATAATTCAAAAATCGCTGTATATATTTTTTGTCTTAAATGTCAGCTCTTGAAATAATGTGATTAAGGGAGACTCTCCAGCTTTTTTCTTAATTACAATTCTTCATCGTCATGGTTTCAGAGAAACAGTTGAAAACCAGAACCATGAATGTTAAGTACAAAATACAATAAGACAAAACACATTTAGAAAGATCTTATGATTTTAAGGCACTACCATAGGTTTTTTGGGAATCCAATACTTGTTTGTTGGTCAGAATGAAGCTTGTCCTGAGCAGCCTGCTCTGGCTGGAGGGGGTCCTTCAGCAGGGGGGGCTGGACTAGATGATTTTGCGAGATGCCTTCCAACTTCAATGATTCTGTGATTCTTTGCTTGCAATGTCGGATACTTTTAAAGGGGTTCATCTTATAAACAGTAAAGATAACTAGTGTTTTCTGTTGCTGTATGCTGATCATTTCCCACACTTCCCCCTGTGCACGCATGCACCCTCTCCCTCACACACAAACACACACACAGATGGTCCTTGCTCTTATCTAGTCTATATGAATAATGACATAATAAAAAGCACAACTGGAATTTATTTTAAATGCCTGTGTCAGAATTATAATGTGAGCCAAAATGAAGATGACATTTCATTAATTGTGTTAAGTCAGTGACAAATGTGTAAAGTATGAATGTGGTAGTCTCAGAATTCTCTCAGCAGCAGTTCCTTATGCACCTCTCATCTGTCATATTTCCACCAAGGAGGTAGTGAGACCTGAGAAATAAGCTTTCATATGCAAGCCCATCACCTCCCACTTCCACAGTGATGACACCTCTCCGTGGACCTGTGAGAGGCACAGTCTTTCAGAAGACTCTTAGGACACTGGCATACGCTTTAATTGAACACTTTGCCAAGCAGACATGTGTTGACATGTCTTGAGTAGATCACCTATAGAGCCTGAGCACTGTGAACCTGAAACACAGCAGGAGATAAGTTGACTCAATTGCATTATGCACTCTATGGAAAAGATAAAGCATACAGTACAACTTGCATTTAAAGTAAGCAATCATACCTTGCCATTTTTCAAAATATCTCCTTCTGAGTTTCTATTAAGTTGCTGAAGCCACTGTCTTCAGAGCTCTAATGAAAATGCAAACAGTGGTCCACCATGCACCACTAGTTTTAAGGCAACACTTTGCAGCATTTTCTTTCTCCTCTCAGTACTGTAGGACTAAGTGTAACCCACTTGTCTTTTATTGGTCAGATTGCATGTATTTTACTAGGAAGACTAAGATAATTTTTTTAAAGATAATAGCATGAAGAATTGTTTTGAATGCAAATACCTCTATGAAGCACACTTAAGATTGTAATGTACTTAAAGAGGACAGTAGAAAGGAAATTTTATTCATATAAAACTAAAAAAAAAAAAAAAAAACTGTTTTCTTTCATTAAAAGATGTTAAAATATGTTCAGTATACAGACTGCCCAGCAAAGAAATCCTGCAGGAGAAAGAACACTAGGTCCAATTACAAAAAACTCAGAGTTCAGAATCCATAGGTATCATACTAAGTGCCAAGTGTCAAGACAATATTTTGAGAGAATATAATACATTAATTCCAGTTGTTTCCACCCTCTTTTTATAGAAATCCTAGGCTATCAAAAAACTTGTCTGGTAGGCAGCCACTTTCTATTCAAAAAACAGCTGAGTGTGGAGGACATGCCAATGAAGACTTGCTCTGCCAGAACCACAAGCCTCAGGAATGAATGGCTTGCAGGGAGGGGTAAGCAGTAGTCGAGAAGCTGTGAGGAGCATTTTGCACTTGCTGATATCTTTAATGACTGTGTTTTACCCCTTCTCCCATTCCAGACCAAAGACACTATTTCAAATCTTCAGGTTCTACTAAATAACACACAGAAGGAAAGGTCACAACCTGAGACCAAATGTTCAGCATCTTTCAGCATCTTCAGTAGCTGTTCTCTTTATCTGAAAAGACACTCAACCTATTTAACACAGCTGCATGCATTAATACTACTTATTTCCTTGCCATGTAAACTTAAGTGCTTATTGAAGTTGTCCATAAAGAAAATGTCTATTGCTAAAGGAAACAGTCCTCAGTTTATGGACTGAGTATTTGAAAATGAATGTGTATCTGAGATATCAAGACTAGCATTTCCCTGATGTATTAAGCTGTGAATCACAGTTCTTCAACATGAAAATTATACAAAACCCACTTAGCTGGCACCTTAGTGGCAAGTCTGTGGCTGTAAATGTTACATTTGTTGAGCCTTCCAATAAAATTTTCATATTGAGCATGTGGAGCTTGCATCAGCTTCATCTGGCTCTTCTAATAGCAATCCAGCAAAGTGAATGCAATAATCTTTTTGAAAACCATCATCTGTCAAATGGTAGGTTGTTTTACTTGATACATTCAATATATCCGTATGGAAAGTCTTACACAATGACATCTTCCTAATTTGGCACTCATTTAGTGAGAGTTATCATTTTACTGAAAAAACAGAGCTGTTCTTCTAGCTCCAAGGATAACTTCATTGCTCTAAACTTTGTGTCCTTTTTCCTTGGGAAAACAAAGTAGCATAAATGAACAAGGACCACAACCTTAAACAGAACAACCAACATTTGTCTCTTGTCCATTTATATTAATCAAGTGTTAACAATGCATTCATAGTAAATATTTATGGAATGCTTTCTCTTGCATCATGGGAACACACGGTAATTCTTAACACACGGCTAAAAGCCAAATGTTTCTCTCAGGCACACTATGATACTATTAAATAGTTCTTCAATGTTTATAACTATGTATGAAGTGAAATTTTCTTTCTGTTAACCAAGAAGAAGTAATAATTATTAGTAATTATTGATTATTAATAATCACTGCCAGTTCTTTTGTATAAACATTTATTTTTCTGTGCAAATGCAGTTTTAGAACCACTGTAAGTTAGCTGTTCCCTCCATTTTTACAATAGATTTGTTTATATTTCTGGTCTAGTGACCATCCGAAAACACAGATTTCTATTGTAGTACAGGCCAGCTTCATGAAGAGGCATAAGCACCGTTCCCAAGAGTCATTCTGCATTTTACCTAGTGACCGCTTCACAGAAAACACAGAAACAGGCCAAAGAAGAAGACATCCCCTGACCTCCCCTCCAAGCTAAAAGATCCGAAGCTACTGACATATCCCTTCTCTATTCCTCCTACTTCTTACTTCCATGGCTGTTTTGTGGGAAGTTTCATTATAAAGCCTTGAAATGTGCTTCTCATCCATCCCACACCCAGGTGGCGAAGACACAGACTATGAGGAAAAGCAGACACATGAACTCCTGAATGACTTTGGAAGCAGCACTGGAGCAACGTACAGAAAATGAAAAAAGGTAAGGGGGTAATTATAATAAATACTCTGCTTTCTTCCTTAACCAGCTAGCAACTGGCATCCATGTTATTTCCTCTAGAACCAAATTCCTGCACAGAAATCAAAATGAAGTCTAAAACAAGGTGGCTACATTCTAATAGTGACAATATCTTCTTTAGGGTAGGAAGGAAATGGGATGATCTCCAGGCCTCTGTGTGAGTCATAGCACACTAACGAAACACAGATGGGCATGCTTATTTGGCACAATTTTTTTAACTTCTCATTTGGTGTAACTATTCTCTTAATTTTTTCCTTAATTGCACTGACATGAGCTGAAAAAAAGCAACAGGTCCAAAGATGTACAACTTAGATTTGCCCTGATTTGTACAACTGTAACAGATAAATATTTCAGGATTTCATAGATTAGGACCAGATGAAGACAGAGGCTCACTTATATAAACACATGTTTAGGACTCCATTTCCTTGAATCACATTTTAAGAACATCAACCTGACGAGGGGACTAGAAACACTTGGAGTCAGTGCTGTTAGTACTGAAAATTTGCTAAAAGCTTGTCTGTCATTATACCTTCAAAATATATTTTTAGTACCGTGTTTCATTAGCCTCAACAACATCAACCCACCAGAAAGTTACGGATGCATGGAAGAGCTAGAGGCCCAGCAGTAAGGTTTAAATATTATGATTTTCCATGAACTGAAAGAGGATCTGACCAACTGCAGTGGAAATGGGCTGCCATTGCCTAATCCTGCCTCAAGCACCAAATTTTCGGCTTGCTAATGCCACTAAGAAGATAGGCTGTTACTTAATATCCTGTTATCTAAGAACAGCATTTTTGTATTCTGCCCAGACTGCTGCATGCTCCTCCCGGAAACATGAAACTAGCTCATCTCCAGTTTGAGAGAAGAAAGGCTGTATCATACAATCAAGAGACCATCGGGCAGCAGATCCCCTTCCTTCACTGGCAAGTCCATATCTGGACACAGACGTTTATGATTTTCTTCTAAACCTGTTATCTAAGGGGAAGAAAAAAAAAAAAAGAGAGAAGAAAACTGTGATTTGTTGATGCTATTAGGTGGTGATAAATTTATTTTATTATCTGGGTGATGTCTGGGAAGGACAGAAATAGGAAGCCTTTGTGCTGCACCAATGCTAGTCTTCAGCATTCCTCACAGAGAGGCTGCTTGCAGCAGGGCTAGGGACTTGGACAGTCAATATGCTTTACAAGCAATAGGTGCTGTAGGAGCTAGGGCTTTGCCATACATAAATACTGCAGCAGGGTAAGAGTACCTTCACCCTGGCAAGACTTTCTGGGATAGGCTTATTCATTTGGACTTCACTGAGTGTGCAGTCTTAAATGGATGGTCCATGAATTCCAGTTATCTGGTCTTTTTTAGCCTCTATGAATAAATAAATCACAACCCAGGAAAATATTAGCAGCTGTTCTCACTGCTGATAAGTCAGAATCCAGTCAACCAGTGTAGTACTCCAGATTTCTGATAGTTAAAAACCTCTCAAAGACTTACACTGATACAAAATTAAAGTCTTACAGTTGCATAAAGGAGCAAATCTCCTTCCAAGGGAATAACAACATAAACTATAGTGCTTGGCATTGTGCCATTCAACAGACATTTAGTCAGTACCAGCTAGGACTCCAGGAAGATTCACTCTTGACTGAGATTTTGGGGTTTTGCTCTGAAGTCTTCCACCAAATCCAGAGCATGCAGAAATCCTGAGAGAAGTCAGGTCCTCCAAGCCGTTGGGATAACATGTACTCTGAAGTTGCTCTACTGCTGAGTGAAGCTCTCTGGAAGAAGGGAAGAAAGTTCAATCTTTGCTCAGCCAGAACGTTCAGGTCACTCCACAGAGGCAGCTGGGGGCTGTGCACTGCCCAGCACCCTGCCCTGCCTGGCTGCAATCCGGCCCAAACAGGCAGCTGGATCTGCCAAGGCATGTAGTGGGAGCACAAAAAATACTGATGACTAACACTTGCCGCTCACACACTTGCATTACTTCCAGTTTGACTTAGACAAGACTGCCTTTTTTCTGGTATTTTACCTTGCCATACCCTCACTCACTTCCAGAGGGTAATTTTTCTGACATGTTGATTTTTCTTATTTTGCAACCTGATCTTTTGACAAAAGTCAGCATTTGGTTCCCAGTGGGCAGTTTTAGGACAGCTGAAGTGCTGTCCTAGCAATCACAGATGAACTGGTTATATCACACAAAAGCCACTTTGTATCATGATTAATTTCAGATTCTATTTTTTTATGCAGAGTGCAGCCTTGTTCCCTTATACACAGAGAATTAAATTCTGTGCCTGTATTTCCTTCTGGCTTTTCCCTGGGATATAAACTTATTCAGAACAAGCAGACAAGCTCACGACATCACAAGCACAAAGACGTCACCAATAGCACTTGCTACCTATGCTGCAGGGCCCCTTTGCATTTCACTGCGTGACCGTCCCCAGCACTGAAGGAACACAGGAGCCAATCTTCTTCCCATAACTGCACCCTCAGTCAAGGGCCCTGTTTTTTTCTCCCTTTCCCAATGAAAGTTTCCTGCTAGGACAAACTCTGGACTGCACTCTCCTGCCAGCACTGAATTTTTAGCTTTCTGTGCTTTTCTGCATGTTCTGGCTTTGGTAGGAGAAGCAGCACCTCTGTCAGGTGTGCGATTATCTCTACAAATCTGTGTTATCCACAACGGTCCTGACTAACATCTGCTGAAGGATATTCCTCTTCATAAGTGCACCAGGTGGTGTTACAAACTTTTATCTGGCCTTTGCACCGCTGTAGCCACACACATGCAAATGCCTGGTAATTGTAAGACAAACCTCAGAGCATGTAAAGGGAAAGTACGATTGCCTGCCCTATTCATAGGCTCGTTATTCTCTAAGTGAAGCTAATGTATAACCAGGTGCCCTTTTCCCAGGAAGCCATACTCATTATGAAACACCATTCAAATATGAACAATTAACCTATTTTATTGTATCCAATTTGGAGCAAAACAAGGCTACAAAGAAGAAATAAACCCCAAACAAATACATAGATCATACTTAAACAAAGACTTCACTTACAGTTTAATTCTGATGGGACAGCTGTGTTGCAGCTCCTGCTGCTATGAGTAAATCTAGCATGCATCTCCCTTCACCGACAGAGTGCTGCTTCTTGCTTTGGTTACAGCTCACTATTCACATGCTGCTTTGAATATTTTGTGAAAGCAACATCAGGTGTGTCAAAAGGCACTCCTTATGGCTGCCTCTGCAATCACAAAGCAAGTCTCCTAGATACTATTTTCTCCTTACTTCTGTAGATGAACTCCTTATACAATGACCATGACTTCAATTTTTGAGCATCTGTGACTATGTTTACCTCAAAGAACAAACATGCTCCACAGCAGGACCACAGCATATCTTGATTCCCAGTCACCCTGATTATTGGACCTCCTGAAAAATGCTGCAACTTCCTCCCATGCCTAAGTTTCCATGAGAGGTGTGTATCTGGGTCTTCACCTGTGTCTGGTTTTGGCTGGGACAGAGTTAACTTTCTTCCTGTCGCAGCAGAAACTAGGACAACCTGACTCAATACCGGGATGGTGCTAAGCAGTACCTCTGAAGCCAAGGGGTAGTTGGTTCCCCTGGTAGAAACACAGCTTGGGATACTGTTGATGGAAATCTTGTCATCTGTTTGAGAAGAAACTTCTACAAGTAAATTGGGTTTAAGGAGTTGCTTCCATTGCTCATCAAGAAGTGCATGTTTTCATAATTGAGCTATGTTTCTGTTGTGCATATCTCTCTATATTTCTGCTTTCCCAAACAGAGATAGCAAAACTAACAAGATATACTTTGAGTGGCAACAATGTAATTTGAACTTGATAAATTAATACTGCTTTTTCCAGGAACACTGGAAGAAAAGCCCTTGTACTCTGTCTATTATACGTTAAACAGCAAGGGAGAAAAGTGCTGAAGAGCCTTAAGGGTGGTCCCCTCTGCCACTGCCGCCTTTTAGGTTGCTTTCAGTTTCAATCCTGTTGCCACTGCTCTACGTTTCCTCAGACTGCAACTTCATAACATAGCTCCACTGCCAGTGGTCACTTCTGGGTTCCCATTTCTCAAGCAAACAAAAGCTTGCCTCGGCTTTGCAGGCAAACTATCAGCACGCCTCCTCAATCCAACACAAGGGCTGGTTTCCTTCCACCGTCCCTCAAGGACCAAATGCCATGCCCAAATCTCTTCCAGAGCCTTCCTCCAGTGTGTTCTTTAATTGAAATAAAAGCTGGCATTGAATTTTTCTTCCTGATCTTCCTCATGACACCAGAGGCCAACTTTACTCAGCCAACAGCAGGAACCCTCCCTCAGCCCTACTCTCCTCCAAGATGTATTTAAGCAAGCAGTCAGCTGCTTTGAGCAACTGCACAACGTTAAAAGCAAAGTAAATACTTTAAATTTTATGGTAAGCCTATAGAAGTAATTAGAGAAGGATAATCAACATAAAAAGTCATGATGAAGATGACTATTTACATATATGCTAGAGAAAGCAAAATAAAAATATGGCTATTTTAGCACAGAATTTATAAGAGAGATACAGAAACAAGCCAACCAAGCACTATGGGACTGGCCTTAGAGCTATGGGACTGGTTCAGATCTTTAAACCAGTTTTGTCTTTAAACCAAACATTTTGTAACCAACTGTTACTTGGTACTACCTTTGTTAGTAAGATTCACAACAATTTAAAAATAAAGGTACAATGGCCTGAGGCTGGATTTGCCTCATTTTTTTTCTACAGTTCCTTTTTGGGACTGCATTTAGTCGAAAGATTGCAAGTCCAGTGCAAAAATAAAAGCAAAATTTTCAGCTTCAGTTGTTCACAGCACAAACTATGCTGACCTTTTCCAGACAATTACATAAAACAGCAATGATAAGCAGTAGGGATCCCTATTAAAATACAACCCACGGCTTTTGTATGTGTGCATGCCTTCTTTTTGGCCCATGGTTACTGGCTAAACTGAAAAAGATTTTATGAAGAAAAACAACAGAGATGATAAATTCCAACAGAAATCAGCACCCAGATATGAAGAGCAAGCACAACCACAGCTGAATCCAGCATTTGCTTAATTCACCAGGGATGGTCTGAGACATCTTTTATCCTTTATACTCAAACTAGGCACGCTAGTAAAACCCCATTAATCTGTTTCATGAGTCACAGGCATTTTTGTTCTGTGCGCTTTGCTGATGGTTCCTTTATCTGAGGATGGAGAATGTGCTTTGTATAAAGTTTCAACTTGTGTGTAAGTTCTGTCTGGCACAGTGCATGTGCCCTACCCAAGAGACTGTGTTTTCCTTTACCACATATTGCTACAGCTGAAATCAGCTGAAAATCTCGAGCAGGAAATCCTTTAATGTGAACTACAGAGTTGGGCTTGGGTAGTCTCTATAGACCATCTAAGTTACAGTTTCCCAGAGATCCTATTGCTCATGTAGTGTGCCTGCTGCAGATCCTGTTCCGCTTTTCCCAGTCTTTGCAAAGAAATGGAAACAACTGGGTGGGCCTTTGCTTGTGTGGTTTTTAACATACAGGCTAGACAGTTATATTTTAACAAAGACAGTAACTAAATCTAGCATCTAATGTTTGCTTGCTGGATCACCAATACACTGATTGCATTTGGGAAATAAGTTATGCTGGATCTTTGTTAGCAGAAAGCACCTTTTTATGGAAAAGCAATGGCAGCCTCACTTCCACAGTTTGAAGGAGACCAGATTTCAGTTCACTGCTACTCCTCTTGACTTCTGCAGCAAGAGCAGGCATTTCTGATACATTCCCCAAACAGTGGATGAGGATGGTAACACAAATGAATTATTTTTTTTTCTTGAAAACAGACTCAAAGGCACAATCAGTAATGTGCGCACGGGCATGCAAAAATGCATCTGCCTCTCCTTGCAAAAAAAGGGCCCACTTCATCTTATGAAATAACATACTTGTGAGGCTGTATAGTTAATGATTTTCTTCCACTCATCCATTCTCTAAGAAGGAATGTTTCTGAGTTCTGAAATAGCTCCACCCAAAATGAACGCTGCTGCATAAATCAAGGGTCCACAAGCCAAATGCCTGAGAATGTGACTGAGCGATCATGTGCTGATTATTACCTTCCCAGATGATAAACCGGAACACTTGAACAGGGGTGCAAACATAAACTTCTAGTCTTCTGGTCTTAAGTGGTATTATCTGAATAACTGACTTTATAGATATACAAATCAGTTGGGTGTATAAGTTTCACATTTTGTACTTGAAAAATCCTTTATGTCATTATACAAATGCCTTGTTGAAGAAATGCTGATAGCTGGGGAGAAGACAATTTATGGTATACTGTGAATTACTCCAGTAATTAAACATACCTGGAAACTCACAGGAAGTAGGAATATGCTAAATGGCAAAAGGCTACAATGCCATTAATTTTCTAAACAAATAAATGCTGCAAGTTATGCAACTGTTTTCAAGAGTTGTATAAAGAGTTAAAAGAAGTTATATAAACTACTATTTGTAAATAAAGAAGAAGAGGCATGTGCAAGAACAACACAAACAAGACATTCAGTTGTTGCCAAGTGAGGACAATAAAACAGCAGAACTGGTGTGCTCAGCTGATGTTTGCTTTAAATCCCATTCTGTCAAGTTTAAAAAGTTCACTGCAAAGCACTGGTCCAGAACAGAACTTGTCATGTTTGATGCATGTTTCTTCAGCGCTTTACCCTCCTCATGCATCCTCTCCTGCCCAGCATTACTTCTAAAGCAGAAAATTAATTACCACAAGACAAATAGATAAGCAAAGCTCAATTTTCCTTCTCATTAGCCAGCTTTAGGATGTGAACACTAAGGCTGGTAAGTAGTTAATGCAGCAGAGAAAAATAATATGGATCTGAAGGTGTTTCAAAACATTTTCAGCTGCACTTAAGACAGTACGGAAGAATTTCTGCTACCTGCTTCTTCTCAGTGCTGTCCTCAGCAGTACAGAAGAGGAAGTGGGCTAGGAAGCTATTGTAGAAAGTGGCTGGTAGAGGGTGGAGGGGAATTTATGTTTCTTTTTACTAAGTTAAGCCTCTGGAAATCAATGGGTTGTTGTTGTTGCTATGTCAGAAAAACAACACGTTTTAAACATCTGTTATTTTCTGGTGGTGTCAGTTTTGTTCTGCCCAGTCCCCTTAGCACTGGAACAAAACAAGCCACAGCTGAGGCTCAGTGTGCTGCTTGCTCCTGCTAACTGCACAACCTCTGCAAAGATGTTGCAATAAAGTTTTGCTCAGTTTTTCAGCTGTGCTAACTTCATCTGCAAAGGCCGAAACATAGCCCTCCTAGTTCTGTATCCAGGAAGACAGAAATTACTTTCATGCCACCTGTGGCCTGCTCAAGTCATCCACTGCATCCACGTTGGCTGCATTCAGTGATTGTATCCTGAACATTCTAGCTTGTTAAAAAAATTAGAGCTAAATTTTGAAAGTTTCAAGGGTGTCAGTCCACTTGTAGAGCTATGGAAAGAAACAAGAAGGGCCTGATGTTTTCAAAATCACAAACCAGGAACAGAAATAAAAATCTCAACTACTAAGCTCCCTGTTTGCATCACTAAACAATCACTATCTTTGCTCAGAATGTGGAAAGTTCTCTTTTGAACCTTTACACAAACCAAAAATAATTCTGTGCATTCTGTACTCTAATATAAAGGCAGTGGTGCTCTGTAGGACTTGGCTACTTTAGTTATAAAAGGACAGCTCATTTTCCACAGTCACACTCCCTCACAGAATATTCACAGAGAGAGGTTAAGTGCACCTATTTTTCTGCCAAAGTTCATCTAAACCACAGGCCACAGCTGTCCCTAGTGTCCCACTGCATGGGAGTCTCCTATAGGAACCCACGCTAGCAGGATGCATCTGGAGGGAGGGGACTGAGGTGGCAAATTTTTCACTCAAAGCACGGAAGTGTACACACAATTAGTTCTTACTAATGAGCAGGAAGAAAGAAATTATAGATTTCTGTAGTATTTTGTACATTTAAAAAGACTCCCCCTGGCATGTATATCTGCAGATGTCAACTAGACCTGGGGACTGTCTATAGTAAAATACATAATTATGGTAGAAGTGCCCTGGAAAGATCCGTAAACATTTTTGTTTTGAGATACAAAAAATGGTTTGGCCTGGTTTTGCACAGGAAATGAGATACAGCGTAGTCAGTAGCAATGCAAGACCTCATCAATACACACAGTTGTGCTTTTGATCCCTCCTCCGCACTTGATATCACTATGTAGTTTTAGCTCTTTGTAATCTTGTCAAGCACAAAGCTTCAGATTTGATATTACAAGGGTGTGGGAGAACAGTCTCCACAGAAGTCTTGTCTCAATGTTGTCTCCTCTCTGAGTCCACAGTACTAGATGCAGCTGGGGATGCTTGAAACTAAGGCCACGGTGAATTCCTTTGCTGGCTCCTGTCTAGAGCTCTCAGCAGACAGCAAGAGCAAGCCTACATGACTTTTCCAATTACCTAGATACACAAGGAGACAAGGCAACAAAATGGAGCAGTATGTGGGGGAAAGACGGTGAAGCAATGGTAGGAAAGGCAAGCACTAATAGCTCTGAGATTTTGAACTTGGTAATAAGCCCCATATGTGAAAATTTGGCCCTAGCAGGACCAGTGAGACCTCGCTCCGATTCCCCACTCCACCCTCACCAAAAAAACACAGGAGGATTTGCTCTCATTTGTTTAAGCTTTCTGATAGCACTCTGCGTAGTTAGGAAAAGAGCAGTGTAAAAATAAATGAGTCAGAAAAATGGATGTGGGAATGACAAAGGCATTAGCTATTTTTCTCAAGTGACTCTTGCTTTCCACATATCTTAAATTCCATGGAGAAGTTATTCACAGCTAATGCTCCCAAGGCAGGTACAGTTATGCTAGCTTGTTTTAGGAACTCAGATTTTATGGCTCAAATGGAAAATGCTGTATTGTTTGACTTAATGACTTTTCCTAAACTACACAGACAGGAAAAGGGGGGGGGGGGGGTGTTCCAGCTGTGTGGTTTGTATTTCACATACGTATAATTTCTCCTTTTATTTTTTTTCTTTTATTTTCTTAATTTTGTAATGCAGTAAAAAAATTACACAATCAAGAACGCTATAAGTTTACTTTAGTAAGCTGAATTTCTTTTTTTTTTTTCCTTTAGGTAATGAGAGGAAAATATTAGAATAATGCAATATTGTGAATATTCTTGCTCAGACTTACAGTGCAGATCTGCTCACCCAGGTCCCAGCATTAGCAACAAAATCACATATAAGTAAGTACATTTTTATTCATAAGATGTCCTTTAAGGAAATAATAAAACAGAACTTGAATTATTTAGGCTTACTAAGTGCCTTTCTTTTATATATGCTTTTTTTTTCTGGGAAGGCAAAAAGGCAGAAGCTGAAAGGAAACAAATAATTAATAGAGAATTGGAGGAAAAACTATTTCACTCTGTAGTGTGGAGCACCCCCCACTACAACCTTACTCCTGCCCTTCAACTGACTTTAAATCACCAGTTTCAAAAAAAAGAAAGCCCAAGTATGAATCAACTGATTAATTCGAGAAATATGTTACCACTCACTGTAGATTGAACCACGGAATAATTTAAACTGCTTTTGGTTTCCTTTCAGCTGGACCATGACATCAATATCAGCAACTCCTTAACTTTTTGCTTTTTTCCACTCAGGCCTGTAACTCAGCTTCCCTGCCGTTGCACCCTTCTCCCTGTCCCTGCTGTACAGACAGCTGCAAGGGAAAGGATACAAACAGTCATCTTTGGGGAACCAAATTCAGGAAGTAACATTGTTCACCAACGAAGTGTATGAGGACAGCCACAAATTTCTGTGTCATGATCCAAAACCAGCTCTGTGGGCTGAGGATGAAGCAGCCTTGCGAGCTGGCTCATCAGCATCATTGAGCACAAAAACACAGACTGTCCTCTGCTCCTAAACAGATGATGAGAGAAACCGCAAGAAAGATCCTAATGCGGGAAATCCACTCTAATGCTGGAAACTATTCTGTAAAGAAGAGTTTTAAAGTTTTCAAAGGGAAATAAGAACAATGGTTTCCTACCAACCTTTTTAAGCACCCACATATTAAGGGGGCATTTGCCTGGTTGGATTTGTTTGTTCTAAAGACCATGCATGACTAACAATGCTTTTAGGTCTCCTGTGTGTGAAAGGAGATTGATTATGGGTATTCTCATATTTAAAGCATTGAAAGTTTTCTGATGCCATGATTTTGCATTCATTTATATAGCTCTGTCTTTTTGAGAGAGGACAGAGTCTGCCTGTCCTGCTGCACAGGCACCAGATGGAGCATCTTTCCATGCACACGCATGACTTCATGACTTGAGCATCTCTGGGTCACTGAGTCCATAACCAGGCTATGCAAAGGCAGAGGCCACCATCTTTCAAACTATGCCTGGGCCTCAAGCGTTCATTTAAAAGCGTTAATGCCACATGCAAGAACACTGCACTTCATAACACACTGGAGCAGCTGCTTGTTTTATTTTGCAACATATGACTAAAATAGCTTATGCCTGTCTTAGACGATAGAAGGCTGAAGTTGCCAACAGCATTTGCCATAGCATCTTAATGAAGGATTCTTATATAGAGATCTAAGCAGGAAATACAGAAATGTTTTTGTTTTATCAGTGCAGCTCAAATGATTTTGCTCTCATGTGATGCATCTAGCATGCATACACAAAAATCATTATGAACAAAATGCCATCACAAATGGCTGCTAAATTCTTGCCATGTTTGTCAGATCTGCTGGCCTCTTCCAGGAATCCAGCTACACCCTCACTGTGTTTATGAAACTGAGCAGTCATTTAACCCGTGCTACATAACAGAGGTGGAGATGTAGAGGACAACAATCCATGGAAGCATAATCAGCTCTCATAAAACCTTAGCTTCCTTCCCCACTCTAAAGCAGTTGTTTCTAACCTGAGCCCTCAGCACAGCACATAACCTGGGGTTATCTCACTGGATAACCACAGAAATTCCTAAACCCCAGTCATCTTAAAGTTCATGCAGTTCGGTGTCAAACCAACTGCCCCTCAAGGAAACTGGTCCAATTCATGTCTCTGGTGCAGGGGGCCTTGTGGACTGCACTGCAGGAGGCTTGGGATGAATGGATCAGAGGGCATGCCGGAAAGCAAGACCTAGCAAGCCCTAGTTACTCAGGGCTCCATTCCCAAGCCTGGGGAATTCCCTTCCCCCAGGGGAAGGGGAACACATGCAGTGACATGCATGACTGCTTCCCCCCATTTTTACAGGAACTATATTTTTGGGAAACTTAATTCTGAAACAGTGAGACAGGCAGACTTGAGGGTGAAAGGAAGAGAACAAGGACAGAGGAACCTTCAGCCTTTTTTTACTGTCTAGACAATGTCACTACTGGTAGCATGACAAACATCATGCTGTGGCTGAAAATTAAGACATTACAACTTCATTTTACTCCTTGTGAATATAGGAGATCATGAAAGTAAGCTTTTTTTCCTTCAATGAGAAAATACAAACATCAAGAAAAATATTCGGATATGTTCAGATAATATGGCAAATGGCAACAGTACCTGAACAAATAAAACATAAACTCATATGTTTCTGTTTTATAGAAAAAGACACCACTAATAAATGTCAGGAGCTCCATAATTGCGTTCATTTAGAGTCAGAAGGATGCAGCTCAATCAAATAGTAGAAACTGGAAGTGACACCTGTTTAAGAACTGCTTCAGTCAGTTTTCTCCTTCCTCCCTATCTCAAAAGCAGAGACAAACAGAATTTAACATCAGGGAAAAGAACATAGAGAACCATCACTAAGTTGTCATCTTAAAATTAAATTCTTCTGTTCTTCGAAGAAAAAAGAAAAAAAATGGACATCACAGGTTTTTCAAAAGGAACAAACATTTCATTACTGAAAACATTATTTTGCCAGAAACAGAGGAAAGCTATTCCAGGTTTTCTTTTCAGTAAGTCAAATATTTACATTAAAATAGAAGTGACTTAAAATATTCAAAACAAAGTTTCATTGTGAAATGCAGATACAAGAGAAACAGGTTTCAAAAGATATGTAATGAACCATGAAGTCTGAAGCTCAGCAGTTAAATTACAAAGACAGATTTATATGGTTAGCATAAAATTGAAATATTGATAGAGGAATCAGAAGCTCTTATCAGCAGAAGACCTATTTTGCTTTATTGATACATCTACACCATAGCTTATCTTACCAGGCATTCTGTTTTAAAAAAGCTTTTCACCGTAATTGATAAGCCTATGATAAAATAGATATTGATAAGAGGTCTATCCTGTATACTGCTACAAAAATGCTTTCAGCATTTATACTGGACTAGATGTTTATAGTCCTTACTATTATGAAAACAAAGCATTGTAAAAGGCTCTCTAGACAGCAAAAAAACTCAACTTACTAGAATTCAGTGAAGATACTACAGTCTACTGAAACAGGAACTAATGAAAACAAATCTTTAATTAAAGAAGGTAAATATAAATAATTAACAATAAATAATAGAATTAACACACTACAGTAACTGTAAAAAAAATCTGTTCCAACATAATAGGAACCCACAATAATTATTAGAAAACCCACATTTGGTATGCGTAGCCTAAAAATACCACAGAATTAATTCTAACAAAGAAAACCTCTTTATATCCTGCTTACTCTGACATCACTAGATCTTTCAGAGGAACTCTTAAAATACACTACTTATCTATAAGTAACTCAACGCCCTAGACAATGAGCAGCCAGCTATTTAACACCTCATCTCAATAAAAGGCTACTTGTTCCAGTTTTACTGGTGTGAATTATTCAGGAAGAAAATTAAATTGTCTTTAAAGGAAAATGGTAAAGAAGAGCTTGCTCAGAAAACTGTAGGACAGTTAATTCCTCAAGACCTACGTATTGCTTAAGAAAAGATACTCAGAAGAGAATTAGCAGTGAGTATCTACAGTTATAGATACTAAGATTAATGCACTTAAATAGCCTGTGTATCACTACCACAAATCTAGTTGACAGTCTTCCTGTATTCTACTGATGTATGCATAAAAGCATAGCTGAGGCTCCATATAACCAAGGAAGTACATGTTAAAGGTTGTTGCTGCAGGCTGTATTTCCTTGAAAGGGGTTACACAGGAAAAAAAACTATCCCTCTGTTTCTGATAAAACAGAATAATGCTAAAAAAAAAAATTCTTATAAGAGAAATAAGTTATTTCCTTAATCAATAAACTGCATGTTATATTATGGAACTAAACTTTGAATGGCATCCATGTCATACAATATGCAACTACTTTTTAAACAACTTTTTGCCTAATGTCTCTTCAAATGTAGATTAGAATGATCTATAAAATCATATTTCTCTTTATGAACTGTTATGGAAAACCATAACAGACTTTGGACATAGAAAGTTCTTTGGATAGTCTACAGGAAGTGTAGTCAAAGTGTGTACAGATGTTATAACAAAACAAAAAACCCCATAAAGCTATTTGGAGGGAATCTGAAAAGGAATGCCTGGTTGATAGCTACACTAGAAGAAATCTCTATAGTAGTAGAAATGGGATGAGCTTTAAAGGAGATGGGGTCTCAGTAGCCATAGACATTGGTGTCTTACTATCCAGGCTAGTGCTTTCAGTCATGTAGGCATGCTGCAAAAACTGCTGCTACTGGAAGGGAACAAGTGGTACCAACAGAGAGAGGGCATTTAGAGAAGGGAAAGCTGAGGGTGACTAAGACCAGGTAATTGGCCTTTAGAGAAGTTGTTTAGGATCTACACACCTCTTGCAGAAACCCTTTTCTGAAATTACCTTTGTTTTTGAAGAAGCTGGTTGTAGAGGAATCTGTTTCCTTATGAAGATACCCTTAAGCTGCAGTGTCTTAATGTCTCTTCTGTCCTGCAAAGTAGAGATCACCAGAAAACAGGACACAACACAGGAGACAGCAGAGACTACACAGAAGATTCTGGAGCCTCTGGAGCCCGAATGAGACTCTGGCTCTTTCTGAATATACCCTTAGAACTGGAAATAATACTGCTGCTTCTTTAAAAAACAAAACAAAACAAAACAACCAACCAAACAAACCTGATGCAGTTTTTATAATCTTTAACCAAAGATCAAATGTGTGTTAACAATGTAATACATGCTTATTTCATCCTTTTAAAAAAATTCATAATTGTATTGACTGACTGTACCATATCAGTTTGCTTGTGGCTCTAAAACTTCAACTTGCTTCTAAAATATTATGCTTACTTACAGGAAACATTGCTGGTGGAACTAGATCCTTCTCCTTATCCCTAGCTCAAGTATGAAAACATTGAGAGAAAATAAGGTTTCAGATGTTCAACTTTTATTTAAAGATAGATGTGAACCTTTATATCCTCACAGCAAGAAGAAACATAAAGATCAGAACCCATGCATCAGTAGATGCTGTGACAGAAACCAGCACTGAAACCCTGCCATTCAGTTTCATTTCCAGATGATTAAAAAAAATAAGAAATGCTTCTGATGAATAGCCTTCCAATACATGAAGTTAGATGAGGCCACAACCAGAACATCAACACATCCAAATATACTCCCCAAACACAACTGTTCTTGGCATCAGAAATATTACGCCTGAAATAAAAAGAGACATAGTAGAGTATTGCCAAATTCTGGTGAATAGTAAAAGCAAAAAAGGCAACATAATTTCTAGGATTATTTTCGTACTCATACTAACTTTGTAACAGTAACTGAATGTGTGTGCATCAAGGAATAGCATTTTACTACTGACATTACCACCCACCTCCTCTCTTTTTTCCCTAGTGCTATCTCTGCCCATCTGCTTCACCCCATCTGCTCCCCCATCCACTGGCAGCGGCTGTGGCCCTTGTCTTCTAAAAGGCATCTTCGGGGGACAGACCAGTGAGGTTTTAACTGCTCCATGAAGACTTTGCTTTTAGCAAATAAAAATCTATTTGATTTTCCTTTGCTTCTTTGTACGTCTGGAGAACTATGCTGTTCCTAGCAAGGTTGAGAGCTCACAGGTAAAAAAGGAAAAAAGACAAAGGTTTCCTGATAAAGAGGCAGGAAAAGAGCTACAGGGATATTACTTCAGAAGAGGAATTGGTGGAAATTGGCAAGTCCAGAGGAGGGCCATGAAGATGGTCAGAGGGCTGGAGCACATTCCCTATGAGGACAGGCTGAGAGAGTTGGGGTTGTTCAGCCTGGAGAAGAGAAGGCTCCAAGGAGACCTTATAGCAGCCTTCCAGTACCTGAAGGGTGCCTACAGGAGAGATGGGGAGGCACTCTTTATCAGGGCGTGTAGTGATAGGATGAGGGGTAATGGCTTTAAGCTGAAAGAGGGTAGGTTTAGATTAGACACTAGGAAAACAATTATATACTGTGAGGGTGGTGAGACAATGGCACAGGTTTCCCAGAGAAGCTGTGGATGCCCCATCCCTGGAGGTGTTCAAGCCCAGGCTGGATGAGGCTTTGAGCAACCTGGTCTAGTGGAAGGAGGTTCCTTCCAATCTCTAACATTCTGTGATTCTGTGATTCTGTGTCCCTGCTCTTGGCAGGGGGGTTGGAACGAGGTGATCTTTACATTCCCTTCCAACCCAAACAATTCTATGACTCTATGATTCTATGAAACTGAGAAGAAAGAAGCATTTATCTTCATAGCTCACAAACAGCTACAAAGGCAGCTCTTTAGCTGCTCACATCACTGAGTTTGTTCAAGTTTAAACTGTTTCATCTGGCTTTACAACTTCCAGTCTTCATTGTGCTGCTGTATAAATCACATTTTTCTTCTGGCCAAAGCACAGAGCATGCATGTCTTTTAAAGATCCTGTTCCTTAGAAAAAAAGTCTTAAGGTAACCTCTCCTTCTGAGGCATCTTCAGATCAGGCAAATGCCCAAGCTGTTTGCAGAGACTTCCTGGTAGAGGCTATTGACAGGACACAGACAGAGGGAAAGACCTGCTGGGACAACCATTGCAGGATGAGCAGGCCAAAGACAGGTGCTATCAGAAGAAGTGAATCTCAGGTCATGCATATTACTCACACAATCAGATAGCTAGCCCTAGTACTAAATTATTTTTATTTTTACAGATGAGTTAGCTTTATGTGTGAAATGACAAAGCCTGGTTTTTTTTCTAATCAAAGTTCCACACATAGAAGAGCTGGTAACCACAAACAATGAAACTCATTTTCACAAGTTGTCAGTGAAATCTTCAAATCAAAGGATTAGTAAGATTGAAAGAAAAAAAACCCCTAATATTCATAAATCTGGAAAACTTATTAGCCATGAAGTAGCTAGTGCCAGCAAAGTGTACCCTTGCCTCCAGAATTGAACACACTGGAAATCACTATCTCTAGTGCAAAATGCAGTTATCTCACGTCTGTTCTAACAGGAGAATGCTTTTACCTCATCTGAAGATGGTAACTTTGACAAAGACTAATTTTGGAAACAGGAAGCTACAGGGCCCTGATCTGATGTGGTAATTCCAGTGAGATAACTTGACTTTCTCTGTTAGTTCTGCAATCCTGGGGGGGAAAAAAAAAAAAAAAAGAAAAAAAAAAAAGTGGTTTGGTATGATGTGATTAAATAGACAAGTGTGCAATACTCTGAGGAATACTGATTCTTGTTCTTTTTGTTAAGAGAGCAACTTCTTAGAGGATGCTTAACAACAGCTACAAACAAACACTCTTGTTAAAAGACATCTTTTGAGCAACATTAATAATTTCTAGTGTTGTGCACATAGCATTAATGACTGGATCCATACTGATGGATTACACAATGCATGTGCATATATTCAGTCTTACCCTCCAGACTTGGTGTTCAGAAAAAAAGGAAACTGCTAACAACGATGTAATGTTGACTCCTGTACTGGTTTCATCCCACACCCAGCTGCCTGCTCACTCCCCCCAAAGTAGGATGGGGGAGCAAAGCAGAAAAGTAAAAGTGAGAAAACTCATGGGTTTAGATAAAGACAGATTAATAGGTAAAGCAAAAGCTGCACACACAAGCAAAGCAAAACAAGGAATTAATTCACTACTTCCCATTGACTGACAGGTGTTCAGCCATCTCCAGGAAAGCAGGGCTCCATCACGCCTAACGGTTATTTGGAAAACAAATACTATAATGCCAAACATCCTCCCCCTTCCTTCTTCTTCCTCCAGTTTTATTGCTGAACACGATGTCATATGATATGGGACATCCCTTTGGTCAGTTGGGGTCAGCTGTCCCAGCTGTATCCCAATGTCTTGTGCACCCCCAGCCTCCTCCCTGGTGGGGTGCTGTGAGAAGCAGAAAAGGTCCCAATGCTGTGCAGGCACTGCTCAGCAAATGTGAGTACTGCTCAGCCATAACTAAAACATCCCTGTGTTATCAACACTGCTTTGGTCACAAATCCAAAACATAGCCCCATACTACCTACTATGAATAAAATTAACTCTGTCCTAGCCAAAACCAGCACAACTCCATAAATGTTAATAACTAGAAAAAGCACGTCTTGCTGTTCAGGCCCTCCTGCTTACAGTCCTCAATGGACTCCCCAGTACTATTCCTGCAAAACTCAGATATTTTAAAGGAAAAGCTTATCCTCAATTTAAAACACAGCACAACTTTTAAGATTTAGGATGGGCGCTGTCCTTCCCCGCTGCACCCCGGGAGGCGTGGCCCTGGCAGGACGGGATGGGACGGGACGGGCCGCCCCCGCTCTCCTCTCTGCTCCTCCTTCTCCTCTTCCCCGCCCGGCGGGGGCCCGGTGCCCGGTCTGACAGCGCGGCGGCC
>NW_010104245.1:32542-38263 GCF_000699245.1 Pterocles gutturalis | reverse complement strand
GATTGCCTCGACCCATGTGCAGGACCTCGTACTTGGTCTTGTTAAATTTCATGAGGCTTGCATTGGCCAAAGATGCCTGAAGCAGCAGGAGAGACCCATGTCACTACACAAAGACTATTGTCTTAGTTATTGTTCATGATCATTGTCTGGAGTGCAAAAGATAACTTTATAATCTATTTAAATAAAGTTTAAAAAAATCACCTTCCACACAGTATTTGCCTATGTGTCAGGTGCAACATGAATAAACTCTTTCTACAGGTGATGTAATTAACATTTATACTTCCCAAAATAAGCATATTGAAATATACAAGCGCATGAACAAAGCTGCCAGCTGTCCTCCTGACAAGCTGACACTACTGAATGATGAAGCAATTAATTTTAGGAACCTGAAACACTGATTAGAAATGAAGAAAACAAAGCAACTTTTCACTTAATTCACCAAGCAAAATCCCTGTTCAACTGTTTTTAATCCCCTCCCCCCATAATTTAAAAAATACCATGTGACATGAGATGTATTGCTTTTCAACAGCAATAAACAGAAATTCCAGAAAGACCTAAATGATGCGTGTCTCTCCCTGCTCTTCTGAATCCACTAACACATAATATTCTAATCCTCCTATGTTATTCTTTCAACAAGATCACCTGTAAAGGCAAAAGAACATCAATGATCAATTATTTGGAATCCTTCATTCCATCAAATGCAAACTCACATGTACAGAAATGAAGGCTTTGGATCTGATAAAATTTGCACAAGCTATTTCTATTATTTAGTGTATGACCAGCTAAACAAACAATTACATATTTACCAATTTGAGGCTTACTATTAGTCAGAACACTTCCTGTATTAGACAAGCATTACTGAAATGTGTACCCTATAGAGAAGCATGATGCTTTCCAGTGTTATAACTAATTCGTACTCCATAGCTGAGCTATAATAATTGCAAAAACAGGCTTGCAATGACTAGCGTTTATGACTGTTGGTACACACAACTTGTTGTTTGCATTTTCTGCCTTACAAATCAGCTTTGTCAGCTAAAACTATCTTCACAATAAATGTATTTCTTTTAGAGTCACAGCGTCTCATGTCCATATAGAGGTGGCAATGGACCCTGGAAAGCCACAAATGTATAATTTCACTATTGTACTGAAGAAAATGTGCAATGCAAAAGACAATACGGCAGTAACATGATAATAAATTCCAGGCAAAGCTCACATTAAGTAGTTAACTACCAAAGTAATGAAAATACGATAACATTAATTAAGGGAAAATAAATGCTTTCTTAGACAAGGAGATATTTGCGAGAAGAGTACAACATAGGAAGAAACTGATTTTAACCCAGAATGATATAGTCCAATTAAATACAGAGATATAACTTTCCATCTACCTTTTGAAGCCGAAAATTCTTAATGCAACAATATGTACTTTAAAGTACCTAGTGTATTAATGGATGTGAGTTCTCTGTCACTGAACTAGTTCATCTTGAACATGTATTCTGACAGAAGTGCTGCCAAAGATTTATTTGTGAATTATAAATTTGTGATTTTAAAAAATATTTATTTTAAACTCATCATAACTGGATTATTGCATTGAAAGCAAAACCATATTGTTCTGCACCAAATATCTGCCTTACATAACACCCAGATATACAGTGTTTTTGAGTTACAAGATTAAAATGGCTGGTATTTCATGACATTATAGAGAACACATACCTACTATCTGATTTATAGATGTTTAAATTATAGTTAAGGCACTTTAAAGAACCAGTTCCTCACCAAATCTGAATTTTATGTCACTTCCTTTTAAACACTATTTCTGTTAAAAATACTCAAATTAAAAAAGCAAATAAAAACAACCCCAGAATTTTAATTTAAAATCTAAAAACTCCCATTTAGGCTCCAAAATAAACCAAGAAGTAAAAATAAAATCAGCTATAGCAAGTGAAGAAACTATCTTTAAAAGCTGCAAGAGCTGGCAACAGGTTTCATAAGTGCTTCCTAAAAATAACTACTGCATCACTAGAAGGAGAAGCTAACATTTAAAAAAACCAAAACAAACAAAGAAAAAATTAAAAAAAGGAAAAAAATAAAAAAAGAAGCAAGCCCTGCTGGCTTGATTTAAAATGGTGGCTCCCTAGGAAGAAGCGACTGTTAAGCTTAGGTTTTTGGCATAACAACCGTCTTTTGTATGAGCAATGGGGGAAGGAGAGATTATTTCTCAGCTGGAGGCTCAGCTCTTGTCAAGTAATTTTTCACACAATCAGATACAATTTACAGATACTCTTTATTTACTACACATTCACATACAGTGTACAATAGACTGCAGTTAAATACATGGATTTCAACTGTTTTAACAGTGAGAGTTGGGGCTACTCACAATCGGTAGAGGCACAAGTGACACTGCACCCTTAGGAAAAAATCACTTCTGATAAATGCAGTATTTAACTAGAAGATATTGCATAAGATATTTAATAGTTATGTCACCTTTTTAATATTTAACATCTTCATGTTTGATCACAAAATGCATGTTTGGAAAAATATTTTAAATTTGAATGAACTGTAAGAATAAGCCTCTTCAATTTCCCCCAGCTTGCATTAAAGATGAGTGCTCTCTGGTTTCAAGCATTGAAAGATGCTCCATTATCTGTTAAAGCGAAATAATTCCATGTTTTTCTATATTCACCAACTTTTTTACAGTTGTGTACAACAAAAAAAGATTACACACAAAGTTGGCCACTGGAATATGAAAGCTCTTCTTTTAGAGGTTTATCACACTTTCTATTAAACTTATGATTTGGATTTTAAAGGACAAAAACCCTTAAAAGCAAGAAGCCTCTTTTACTAAGTCTCTAATTGTAATATTAAAGCACATCTATCAGACTGATCCCTCTCAGATCTTCTAGCAATAAGACAAGAAGTTGAGATGCTGATAATTAATCAGTGACTATAATTACTATGACAACCATTATAGCTAAAATATTTCAGCTGTAGTGGTATCAAATCAATGTGTGATATCACATATGCTGCTGTAATACCTTAGCATCAATAAATAAGGGAAAACCTGACCACCATGAATGTAAGTAGTTTATACTTTTTTTGCTGTCCATCTAAATTCAGGCAGGATAACAGTAACACTAATCTATTTTCAGCATGATAAACTCTAAATGAAGTTTTTATATATTTTCTTACAGTGCTCAACATTTATTTGGAGTCTATTCTACTAACGACTAAGAGTTACCAAACATCTTTAACTGCATTTCATTTCCTGATATCATGCTTTATAATACCTATGCTATGAAATAGTGACCAGTAACAATTCACAATCCAAATATCACAAACCAAATCAAAATCTTTAAGCCAAGAGTTATAAAACATCAATATTTATTTATGTCACACCAGGGCGATTAAATTAAATAATATTTTAAGGTATATTGCTTACTTTCTGTTGTTCATGTTATTATAATTATTTGATAGAGATGGAGAGATCTTTGGTAAAGTTGAAAAATTGGATGCACCTGGCGACCTTTAAAAAATATGAAAATTACAAATTAGAAAAAAAAGCTTAAATATTAAAAACTATGAAAGAAAGCTAGTAAATGAGCAATGCATATAAACAAGCATGGAAAAGATTTTATTTTTTTTTTTTTAAAGTGGGCAAAGCACTGAAAATACCCAAGACACGCAGCCCTCAGAATCCATCTTTTAAAACCTGAAATGCTTCACAGTACTTTAAACTTTCATATCATGTTGAAGAAATAGAACTGTTAAAACAAAGAGCAAACAAACAAACAAATCACAGTCCACTGTGCTAAAAAAAACCTTTCCGTTTACAGTATGACTATAGATATTTTGATGTTCTAAAACCTAGGATGTAAAGTTTCTAACACGGAAATCTTATGCATTTTTCACTTAACGATAAACGGATATTGAGACAAGACACAAAAATTTTTAAAATACATACTTCAAGGTCAGTTTAACAGCAGCATGAAAACATTTAATTAAAACTGTGTTATTAATATTGCTAAAAAAAATTCCAGGATATTATGCACAATACTAAATAACCTTTTAAAACCTTTTTTTTCCAAAAGTAATAGTATTATCACTCACCCTCACTGTTTAAAAATATTTTTAGATATTAGAATAATGTTATTTTTAATTACAAAGGCCCTCTGTACATAACAATGAAATACAACTATCTTGCAGTGTATTTTTATTTTTCCAATCAAATCTTACAGATAACCATGGAAAAGGCTCAGAATACTAAAAGGAATTTAGGCATCTCCACGTTTTTATGGGCCCTATGCAATTCCAGTTGGTTTGCAAAAAGCTCCAGTCGTCCTTGGAAAGCTTTGAAATACACATCACCATATTAAGAGAAGAAATTCTGTGTCCTCAGGACCTTTTAAGCACCTTTCAAGAACTAAACTGTGCAGGTAGATAAACACTTTTACACAATAAATCTTCCCGAGTATATTTTCACATTTATTTTCAACTTTTTATTAATAAAGCTTTTCCAAAAGAAAAGATATACCACCATGTGAAGAAAGTGATATTTAATTTTCAAAGTATTCTGAACAACATTCATAAAGCTTTCTTGTAGACCTCCTTTATCAATCTAAATCCTCTTCTTTGAACATTATCTTCAAAGAAGTAAAATACAGAGACTGTGTCAACAAGAAAGACATAAAATTGAAGTAAGTTTAACCCTACTTAAATTCAAGACAAAAGTTAAATTATGCACATTCTTACATGTAATTATTTTAGAAGCTATTCGAACCAAGTCATTTTGAACTGAAAGTGAATTTTTCAAAAAAAATTTGGAGGTTCTGTATAATTCAAATGCAAGAGAGTTATAAATTTAAAAACTCAATGTATAATTTTTGTCCAAAAAATGAAAAGAAACCAGAATAAGCTACATAAATAAAGGTCCGGTTTCCACTGAAAACTAAAAATAAGTTAATTTGTTTCTTAGCGAACATGAACTCTTTGATATCATTTGCTACCACATACAAAGTGATAATAACATGTAAACCAGTAAGAAATTCCTACTACTCTGAGGTGTGCAGCCTTCTGTTTGCTTATGGCTGCTTACAACATTAGCAGAAATGCTTCCAACCATTTAAAACAAAAAATTAGATCAAAACAAGGATAATAAAAAATCCTGAAAAGACAGTAATTGTTAATGCTCAATGTATTGCCATATTTCAGTTCTGCCTTGAAAGATGTACAAAAAGGATGACCAAAAGTATCTACTTGCAATGCAAAAAAACTGCAATGACTTAGGAATTCCCTAAGACAAAATGAGTAATCAAATGTGCAACAGAAACTCAATTTATGTCTAAATGCAAGGTTCTAAGACACAGTGTATGTCCTTTTAGTAGTACACTAACTTCAGTATGTATTAATGTTACTGTGGTGTTCAAACACCAAAGAAAGGTGTCCAAAGAATACAGTTACTTGCTTGACAAAAATAACCTTTTTACTCTGATTGTAAAAAACCCAACAATCAGTAAATGTCAGAAGAGTAAACCAACATAGCTGGAAAAACATCAGGAACTATGTAATAGCTAACTTTGAAAGGCAACTTATTATGATATAACAAACAAAACCCACAAAATTATTTATTACAGTTCAACATTTTAATAGTTCAGTGAAAGACAGGTTAAAAACCAAGCTTTACTATAGTTGTATGCCAAAATAGACAATAATCCACACTAGATACTG
>NW_010104245.1:2861-32511 GCF_000699245.1 Pterocles gutturalis | reverse complement strand
ACACACTTGATTAACCCTGTGATTAAACTGCTGTATACTTTAACTCCCATAGTCATCCACTGTAGAAGCATAAATATGGACATCAGCAAAACCAACTGCAACCAGAACAACTTTTTTCCTCCAATAATCCGTGGGCATCTGCCATAGATTGCCTGGATCAGGATAAAAAAACCAAAGCAGACAAAGTGTCTTTGCACAACTCGAAGAACCCTAACATTCATAGGCCTTTACAGGGACTTCAACCACTGTGATACCTGCTGGTGGGACAACACAGCAGTGCACAGGCAATCCAGTAAGGTTCTGGAATGCACTGATGACAACTTCCTGACACAGTTGATTGAAGAGCCAACAAGGCAAGGTGCTGGCTGGTTCCAGTAGTTACAAATGAGGAGGAACTAGCTGAGGACGTGAAGGCTGGGACCTTGGCTGCAATTACCATTAGACGGTAAAATTCAGGATCCAGAGAGAGAACAGAGAAGAAAGCAGTAACACAACCCTGGACTTCTAGAGAGCTGACTTCAGCCTTTTCAGGGATCTACTTGGAAGAGTACCATGGGACAGAACAGGGGCCCAAGAAAGCTGGTTGATATTCAAGGACCATCTCCCCTAAGCTCAAGAATGGTCCATCCTGACAAGCAGAAAATTAAGCAAAGGCAGCAGGAACCCTGCATGGATGAACAAGTGGCTCCTAACCCAACTCAGACACAATGAGAAAGTGCCTGAGCGAAAGCAGAGGCAGATAAACCAGAGGGAACATAGAGATACTGTGCAGTTATGCAGGTATGTGGTCAGGAAAGCCAAAGCCTACCTGGTGTTAAATCTGGCAAGTGATTTGAAGGACAACAAGAAAGATTCAACAAGTACACAAACAACAGAAGGAAGACTAGGGAAACATGAGCCACTGCTAAATGGGGCAGGAAACAGACCTGGGGAACCACAGGCTAGTCTGCCTCATGTCAATCCCACACAAGATGAAGGAGCAACTTATCCTGGAAACCACTTCTAGACATATGAAGCACAAGAATGTGACATGGACCAGTCAGCATGGATTTACGATATGGAAATGCTGCTTAACCAGCCTGATAGCCTTCTATGATGAGACTACTAGCTTGGTAGATGAGGGGAGGCAATGGATGTTGTTTACCTCAACTTCAGAAAGCCTTTTGACACCATCACCTGTAACATCCTCACAGACAAGCAGATGAAGCATGGGTTACACAAGTGCACAGTGAAATGGATTGAAAACTAGCTGAATGGCTGGGCTCAGATGATTTTGACCAGTGGTACAAAGTCCAGTTGGAGGCCAGTCACTAGTAGTGGTATACTCCAGGGGTCAGTACTAGGTTCTATACTCTCTAACATCTTTATTAATGACCAGAACATCAGGACAGAGTGCACCCTTAGCAAGATTAGAGATCACACAAAACTGGGACGTGGGGCTGATAGACCAGATGGGTGTGCTGCCATTCAGACAGTTCTCAACAGCGTGGAGAAACAGGCAAACAGGAACCTCATGAAATTCAATCAAAGGAAGTGCAAAGGCCTGCGCCTCACGATGAATAACCCCACACACCAGTACACAGTACGGTGTGTGTGGGTGGGCGACCAGATGGAAAGCAGCTTGGCAGAGAAGCACCTGGGGTCCTGCTGGACTAAAAGCTCAGCATGAGCCAGCAACGTGTCCTTGGGCCAGCAACCTTGTGGGCTGCATTGGGAAAAGCACTGCCAGCAGGCCAAGGGAGCTGATCCTTCCCCTCCACTCAGCACTGGTGAGACACCCCTGGAGTGCTGGGTCCAGTTCTGGGCTCCCCAGTACAAGAGAGACAGGATCATACTGGATCAAGTCCAGTGAGAGGCCACAAAGGTGATCAAGGGATTGCAGCATCTGACCTACATGGAGAGGCTGTGAGAGCTGTTCAGCCTGGAGAAGAGAAGGCTCCAGAGTGATCTTATCCATGTGTATAAATACCCAGTGAGAGGGAACGAAGATGATGGAGCAAGACCCTTCTCAGTGGTGCCCACCAAAAGGAGAAGAGGCAATGGTTATAAATTGAAATACATTAAATTCCATCTGGACATAAGATGATGTTCACCAAAAAACAGAAAAAAGAAGTTATAAACCGTCACTTTTTTTACACTGAGGATCAAAAACTGGAACAGGTTGACCAGAGTGGCTGTGCAGTTTCAGCAACCTGTTTCAGCTGCCCCTGCTTTGAGTAGGGGGACTCAATGAGGTTATCTAGAGAGATCCTTCCATCCTCAAGGACTTTGATTCTATGAAGGTGTGGTTATAATCAGACTAACATGCAATTTAGTCTTTTAAAGCAAGCTTTAGTATATTTAGCCTAATCTCTTCTTAAATAAACCCAACTAATTCAGTTAATCATACTTCTTTGGGGGGTGTGCATGAAAGGTGGATATTTCAACAGTCAGCAATCAAAAAAAAACCACTAATGTTCAGGATACGCATTTGTTAAGAGTTTCCCAACCCTGCATTAACTGATATTAATGAACATGTTTATTAAACTAACTTGAAAACATCTGTTGTACATTACCAGTGTTTGATGTTTACGCACAGGGACTCAGACACATGGTTACAACAGTCTAACAAGTTATTATGCATCAGCAAACGGCAGTCTAGCTCTTGACTGGCAGACAAGGTCTGACAGCTCTTGCTTCTACAATTTAAGACACAAGAGTAAGTCCCCAGTTTGCTTTACTCTCCACAATTACCTTTCTTACAGCAAAGTCAGTAGAAAGGCATACCTGTCTGCACATCAACTGCTTCAGGGAAAAAAACCAGATTTTAAATGTCTTGGTTAAAGATGATCCTTCTCATTTCAGTAGACAAACAGAGCTTTTATTTTGAAGACTCCCAGATATTATTTTTACTAAAAAACTTGGATACAGAAGCATTAAATTATTTCAAAAAAGGAGACCTAAACATCTTTTATTCATTTTTTTTTTCCTCTTAAAAAAATTATGGGATCAAGCTCAGAAAGAAGCAAAGTGATAGGACAAGAGGAAACGGCCTCAAGTTACACCAGGGAAGGTTTAGGCTGGATATTAGGAAAAATTTCTTCACTGAAAGAGTGATCAGGCATTGGAACAGGCTGCCCAGGGAGGTGGTAGAGTCACCATTCCTGGAAGTGTTCAAGAAACGTGCAGATGTGGTGCTTAGGGACATGGTTTAGTGAGCTAGGTGGTGTTGGATTGGACTTGATGGTCCTTGAGGTCTTTTCCAACCTTAATGATTCTATGATATGCCAAATAAGAGCCTTTAGTAGTTTTCCAAGATATAAAGGCATACAGTTTTGAACCAGAAAAAAAATTATGAAAAAAACTTACTATGTGACAAATATTGTAAGAAAACATTCAATATTACAAGGAGAAAAAACTATGAATGTGTACAGTCTCAAATTTCTGTATGGTCAAAAAACCACCAATGTATTCCCTTCTACATGCAAAAATTGTTACAGTTAACAGCAGGCCGTCTGCAAATCATGCAAAGTAGCCAGCTATTTCTTGAGGATTATTTATTCCACAGTAAATTCTAAAAAAAATGGATCAGATTTAAATCCATTCCTTTTATTATACACACAGATGTATACTGATAGATTAAAAATTCTTAGTTTACCATATAAGATGCATTTTTGAAGAATATGATGGATCAATAAATACTTGTTTATTAAGTTTTCTAAGAAAACAGCATACAATACTTTTCTAAAATTAGAAGGAAATAAGTTTCTAGTTAATAGCTTATTTGTATGGTTCTCTAACTTGCTTTTGTATTTGTACATAAACAGGTAAGAACTTTTTAACAGGAAACTAATAGAAACCTCATCCTGGCTATTAAATGGCTAATTTGTGAAACTTCAAAACTTAAGTTCCTTCTTTCTCCTTGTCTCAAGTTTTACAATCACAGATTGGATGAGAGGTTTTAATTGTTGTACTCTTTTTCCTGAATACAAGTAATTTGATTTTGTAGTATCACTGCTTAAGGTACCTGCACTACAGCCTTAGATTTTTTTACATCTTAGTTTAAAACATCCTCTTGATGAGAATAAACCATTCAAATAGGGTTGGTTGGTCTTCTGCCTGTGCAATAATCTCCTACGAAGGATATAGAAATGAAAAAAAATTGTCTGCACACAGATCACATGTCTTCATTCACAGACTGGGATCAGCAGCAACTAAGCTACTAAAGCAATTGGGATCTCCATGTTTGTATGCATATGTCACATGGATGACACCGAGAAGTTATTCCCAGAAAAGTTAATATAATAAAATTTTCTGCAGAACTGCCCATTAATGCTGAGTAAGAAGGGAGCAGATGGCAGTAAAGACATTCCAGAAGTCACTATGAGCTCCCTAGAAAAAATTTCACAGAAACCAAGTTTCCTGAGCAACAACCATCCCGATAACTGATATAAACAGAACCTCTCAGACTACTTCAAAAATTAAGTAAATTCAGAAACTGGAAGAACAGCACACATATAAGAAATTCAAACACAAACAAGCTTGGACACAGAGCTGAAATTCCAAGTTGCACAGCACGGTCTCTACTCCTATATAAAAAGGATCTCAAACTTGAAAGAATTTCTTACTAGCGTCTTCAGAAGAGACAATTATGATAATTGATCTTTTCACTTGTTACGATTCATCATACTTTAAAGAGAAACAGAATTATTATTTTCAAAAGTGTTTCTTCCCATACTGAGCTGAAGTCCCAATTTGGCCACGTTCAAAGTAAATATGTTCTTTTCTTGCAGCAGAAAGAGATGCTCACACCTTTAACATATTTCTCATAAAAAACTGTCAATGTTCATCACTTGCAGGAGGAAGAAAGAAAAGTTGCCAAAAGAAGCAATCAATACAAAGATTGCTGTTATACTTCCACTAACAAGAAAGAGGCAGGGAAAATGTGCACGACATCTTACTATCTCTTGTTTTCACCTGTCACAGCATAGGTTGTGCTGCCATTCAAACAGTTCTCAACAGTGTGGAGAAACGGGCAAACAGGAACCTCATGAAATTCAATCAAAGGAAGTGCAAAGGCCTGCGCCTGATGACGAATAACCCCACACACCAGTACACAGTACGGTGTGTGTGGGTGGGCGACCAGAGGGAAAGCAGCTTGGCAGAGAAGCACCTGGGGTCCTGCTGGACTAAAAGCTCAGCATGAGCCAGCAACGTGTCCTTGGGCCAGCAACCTTATGGGCTGCATTGGGAAAAGCACTGCCAGCAGGCCAAGGGAGCTGATCCTTCCCCTCCACTCAGCACTGGTGAGACACCCCTGGAGTGCTGGGTCCAGTTCTGGGCTCCCCAGTACAAGAGAGACAGGATCATACTGGATCAAGTCCAGTGAGAGGCCACAAAGGTGATCAAGGGATTGCAGCATCTGACCTACATGGAGAGGCTGTGAGAGCTGTTCAGCCTGGAGAAGAGAAGGCTCCAGAGTGATCTTATCCATGTGTATAAATACCCAGTGAGAGGGAACGAAGATGATGGAACAAGACCCTTCTCAGTGGTGCCCACTGAAAGGAGAAGAAGCAATGGGCAGAAACTGAAGCACAGGCAATTCCATTTAAATATTAAGACATTTTGGTTTACAGTGAGGGTTATCAAACACTGGAATATGTTTTCCAGGGAGGCTGTGGAGCCTCCATCCTTGGAGATGCTCAAAACTTGACTGGACACAGTTCTAAACAACCTGCTCTAGGTGACCCTTCCTTACATAGGTGGGTTGGATCAGACAATCTCCAGAGATGCCTTTCAACCTCAACTATTCTGTGATTCTGTGAAAAGCTGATGTTCTGAAATGATCCTGCCTCTTCAAGCATTATAAATCTTTCATACTTTCCAACATTCTAAATTTCAGCCTTTTTAAATATGGCATTTTATTCTCTGGTCTCAGAATTTATGTTTACAATTTTTACTCTTCTAAAACAAGCACTACAAAGAGGCAGTCTGAGCAGGAACCAGTGTGAGACCAGCATGTGACCAATGACAGGACTGTAGGACGGTATCTGGATGTATACTACATGTGATGACAAAGTAATACTCCTAATGCATCTCACAAAGAAGACTCAAAAGCAAGTGTTTAATATTTCTGCCCCTTTAAACACGTATTAATTTTTCATAAAGTTTTAAATGAACGTAAAAACCTGTCCCCATTACTGCTTGTTGATAGTTTCTATTTGAATCCACTAAATTTTGCAAAACTTCCACTATTACAATGCATTTGAATATCAAATTTCAAACAACCTTTCCAATAGCTGCCAAACCCAAAAACATACCCCAGCTTCACAGTAAAACTATTCATCCTCACTTGCTGGTTTACTTATAGCCTCCAGTGACACAATTATAATATTATTTGTCCCCAGATCAAACATTTTCCAGGAGATAAAATTCTTTAATTTATATACTGCTCCTGAATGCCTTCCATAAAGTGGGATGGAAATTTGGCAGAATAAAAGCAGGTACTATCTTCCTACCAAAACTTCCAAAAGAATCTGTGACAATGAGTTCTTTAAATTCTTTTAACCTTCAAAATCTACATATAAAATCTGACACAGAATTTACTTTTCTACTAGAAGCTTTTTGAAGTCAGATACTAAAGTTCAAGTATTTTGCATCCCATTCTTTCTGCTGCTCTATATGCTCAATTCTTTATGTCATAACATCTTGCTAAACAAGACTATACTGTTCATACTAAGCTTAAATTGAACTCAGACTTCATTAAGCAACTTAATAGAAGTTAGTGCTCCTAATGAAAGTGCTTGAGATAATCCACCAAAGATAAAGAAACTCTGTCCTTCAAATGATAAGCGATGATATTATAGAACTGTCTGAAAACAGTGAACTTCAATTTAATGAATGCAGAGTATCAAAAAGGAATAAAAGGGACTTAAAATAACTGTTTACGAAAGATACCTTCAAGAACCAGCCAACAAAGGGAGAAAACAGAGTTAACTATTTGTAAGGCTGAGATTGTGTTTACTAGTAACTAGTTCCAACTGTTCTTCAAAACCAACAGAACGCAATTTAGATTCCAGTAACTATATTTTTAAAAGTTTATCCATCTAAATGAGAAAAACAACACTCGAGTCTTTCTACTCATCCTTATCAAGGTGCTGTTGTCAATGGCAGCAGGAAGAACAGAAGAGAAAAAGAACATCGTACTCTGTTAATTGATAACAGCCCAACAAAGAACAAAAGCAAAATGCTGGTAATGTAGACTGCAAGTTAAATTATGTTTATGTGCAAATATTGTGCTCTAGAGATAAAAGAACAAGCTATCCACGAAAACATTTACATATAAGAAAAACACCGATAACAAACATACATCTATGTTCACCTAACAGGTATGCTTTGCTTTGAAACAGAAATCTAAATAAAATAAGGTAAGTTTTACCATTTTCTACTATGGATTTTTTTTCTATTTTTAAGCAGGATCATCAACATGTTGCTTAATTTTGTTGAAATCAACAAAATTAAGCAACACATATGCAGGAATTCACCATTACTATGTCATGTTCTACAATGTGCAGCACTTACAACAAATACACTATGCAACATATTTTCAGCTAAAACATCTGAAGGCTGATTTTCAAAATAAAATACCATTTTAAAAACAGGGAGTTTTAAAGCAAAATAGCATGTGAAAATAGTTAAGCTATAGTGAATAACATGACTTAATTCACAACTTACTTAGGAGTCGAAGGACCTCTTGGCCATGTTCCATCCTCATTCTTCTGTTCTATCACCAGTACCTAACACAAAAAGTGTAATAAGAAAACCCAATTGCTACTAGAATCAATAGATTGCTTTCTGTTACAGCCTTTTTTAATGGATTTGCTGACTTACAATTGAGACAGAAGAGACTGATGTTTAGTTGCCGTTCGCCGAGGTTCAAGAATATTCCATTGAATTACACTGCACCTTCCTCTTGCTCTATTCACTTTTTTCTCCCCACACCTTGATTTGTGCAACTTTGGGCAAGCCACCTAATATATCTATGCCTCAACAATCCATGAATAAAATGGCAAGCCTTTACCTCTCAAAAAGGTCATAAGATGACCTGCAATGTCTAAAACGGCATCTGTGAATCTACAGAAATCACGTCTGTAAAACAGCCCCATTAATGAAGGGATATTCCCAAAGGAATTTTGCCTCTCACACAACACAGATCAGTAGTGGGGAAAAAAACCCAACAAACCCAACCATTTTCTGCCCTTAAAATCATACCTGTCTGGTTACTCCTGTATTTGTTGCAAAAGCATTCATCCAGTATTAATTTTCCAATGGGACAGTTGGCTAACAAAATTAATTTCATTCAAGTTGTTATTGGTACAAAAGGGAGTACAGAACACTCAGTCCTAAACACAGGCATCAAGTGCCATTTGAAACGCCTTTGGGTATTTGAGATATCTGTCCTATGCTGGCAGATATGACACAGGACCTACAAAAAGCTCATGCCTTTCTGGATTGACAGCTGGGATAGCCTAGATCATCTGAAACACCAACTAGACTCCAATATTTAAACTGACTCTCTTAATTTTCAATGCAACTAATTCTACATAATTGTACACTGATGTTTCAGGATTCTAATTAACTGCCATGCTATGTCTGTATGTGTCTACACAGTGACATTCATTCACATATGTACTTATGCTCAAAACCTTATACATAAGTCATGCTGCCACTTCAGTCTGCATAAACTAAGACATGACACTGAAAACCAGCTTTCTATCATGACCTGCCTTCTATCTGGAAAAGAGTAGTCTGCTATCTTCCATCATAAATGCTGTAAGACAGATTCTGCCATATTTCCTCCCACTGGCCCTCAGAGACTACTAAATAAAAGGAAGATTTAGACTTAAAGTTCAACAGAACCCCTAAAGGCTTACTTCAGAAACCAATTTATAAATTCAAAACATTAATTTACTCAATCACATACACAGTTTAGAATTACACAGTAAAAAATAACTATTAAGTTAAATAGACTGCAACAGTCAGAATAACTACTACTAGATCAGGAAGCTCAGCAAGAAAAATAACAACCTTGTGTGCCAGCAAGTGCAATTGACCAAACACACATATTCTGCCTTGACATTTAGCATTTTCAGAAACCATGGTTAAACTTGGTTTTGAACAATATTTGTTTCGCTGAAAGTACAGATGTCACCTAGAGATCTTTTTAAGGCTATATTAGACCATGCTTGCTTCATAGTTAATGTTTCACTGTGATAGAGGCAATTTGCAAGTTACATCTTTGATGCAAATCTTCTATGGGAAATGTGGGCTCTTCCAGCAGGACCTCTGCATTGTTAAAATTACCAGTGTGAGGGTTTAAGTGCATGCAGCATGAAGCTAAAGGGCACAATAGTTCAAGCTGTTATTTTGGTACATTGGTTACTTACCTTCCACGCCATAAAAATAAACTGAAGCACAGCATAAATACTGCTGCTAAGTAGGTTAGAATCAAGTTTTTCAAGGCAAAAGGAAGCACTTTAATATAATCTTGCCTACAATCACTGCCATCAAATTTCATCCATTAATATTTGTAGTACAACAGCACGAACTACAGCTTTTGAAAAAACATACAACTCTATTTGAAGACTAAAGAATCAATGTAATAATCTGAAAAGTTATTCTAACAATGAAATTGTTCAATCAGTTCACATTTATCTTTGTGTAGCTTTACCATCCAATATTTGGTCTTTATATTCATCTGGAAAGGTAAAAAAAATTTGTAAGAAATCCTGCCATAAAGGGATTTTGAAGTGATGATACAGTCTCATGTTAAAGCTGGTTTTCAAGCTCATTGTCTCTATAGCTCTTATTTGAAATATATTCAATTTTTTTCAATTTATTTCTCTAAATCTGTACAGTGGCATTTGAATAGAAGACATTATTCTTTTAGAGTACCTAAGAAGTTCTTCACATCTTGGGTTTCATTACAGAAACATATCCCAGATCCTAGGAATATTTTTTATTTCAGGTTTTACCAAATTCAAGTCAGCAACATTACATTCACTTACTTTTACTTCACCAGGAAAGTTAAACTCATCTTTAATCCTGAAAATACACTCAAAGACTAGTTTTATTTTGATGATTTTGTTTATAAAATCCTCTATCCCTAACATAATTTATTAGGAGAAGATTTTAATTTAAAAAAAATGAAAATTCATTGGGTACAGCTACATTTTCAGAAGAAAAAAAAAAGTATATTAAAAAAATAATATTACACTGTACCTGTCCCTGGTATAAACCAGCATCCTGTATGGTACTGTCTGGCTTATTCAAAGGTTCAAAAGTATTACTCATATATTTGTTCCACAATCTGGTCTCTTTTTCACCTGGAATATTGAAGATTTTTCTTATCTCTTTTTCAATTGTATCTGTTTTGAAAGGGAGAGAATACAAGTTTAGCATTTCACTACAAAAACAGTATAAAGCCAAATGAAGCATCTTAACCACCTACTCTTTTCTTATATTCAAAATATGAATGAAACTGTAGAAATAGACATACAACTACATCATGCTGTAGGACAAGCAGGAAGTTGCTAGCTTGCCTGTCTTTAGAAAGGAAACAGTCAGAGGACTATCTTATTCCCTCCTGAGTCTCTCAGCAAAGCAGCCCAAATAAAGACAAGCTGACAAACAACAGCTGACAGGAGGTACCTAGGTACCCACCCAATGATTTCTCAGTGTGGTAACACAGGAGTGTGTGTGGGTAGGGAATGATTAGAAGTGAGACTGGTAGCAAAACCAGGTGTAGGGAGTGCAAGTCATTCTGTTCCTCTCCCTAAATCAAACCCTTTTTGGTTTTCACTCATCTACTACTCACATCCCAGGGCAATTAGCACTAACCACAATATATATGCATAAACTTTAATTTACATGCTCACAGAAATTAAAGACTACTCTGTAAAACTAAAGCGCATATATTTATTTTAAAAGGATGATGAAAGATTTTACATCCCTGAAAGATTTTATATAAAAAGGTCTACCAGCTCCTACCCTACCTGACAGAAATATAATCAGTGTTTCATAATTTAAGGCAGTATAACTATTGTATACAAGTGGAATTTAAGAAGTTCATAATTAACTCCATTCTCCTTATGCAAAAGTAAAGTTTATTAAAGAGTACTTTAATTTAAACTAATATGTGCAGTGCTATACCACGGCAACCTCGCTTAATTTTTTTTTTCAATTTTACACTCATAAGGCCCCACGGCAGACAAGTCGCATAACAGCTAACACAGAAAACAAAACAGGAGTCAAGAAGCGTATAGTTTATCCCTGATGAACACTGAAACCACAACGATAAAAATGGACACTGTAAGCTCTGCGAGAGACTCTCCTTTTAAGTCTCAGGATAAAACACCAGCGTGTCAGCTCCTCTAGCATTCCCCTTGCTCCCTTTTATTTAAGATTATAATTTTATTTTCCATTGTGTTAAATACGAAAAGATGAAATGAGACCTGAAGCGTAAAAGTACCTTGTAAAAATTCAGCCATTGGCTTGTGAAATACGCATGACAACTGGCCAATATAATATTTGTAGATATTGTAGGATGAATACAATATCCTACACTAGTTAACACACATTTTAGTATGAAAGCAAGTGTTAGACTGGATCATCTGTTTCTTAATACAGATGACATGTAGGCAAGGTAGGTGCTACAAACAAGACAACTGCCTGTTTCTTGATTGATGACTTTAAAAAAAAAAATCATGTACTGTTTGAATCAGTTCTCAACCAATGATTTCAAATAACTATATTTGAGTGCAAGAATGAATCCAGTCAGCAACAACCTCTCAAGAAAAAAAAAAGTAAATTTATCAATTACTTTCACTAAAAGAATTTACAAAACAGTTATTCATTATCTTATGAATACCATGACAATTAATTATTTGAGCATTGCAGCTCATATTCTTCACAAGTACTAAGTTAATATTTATTATGTTAGTTTTTAACATATTCCAGCTTCACTAACAGAACGATTATGAGATAGGAAGCACCAATCCTATCAGATAACTACACATTATGTCCAAGATTCTGGGAAGAGCATGTTCCACTTGAATATTACGCTAATTCTGCAACTGTGAAACTAAGGTTCTTTTACACACTTCCATGAATGTAACCAATGCACACTTTATAATTCACCACCCAGCAAGTATCACTGAAGTGCTGGTTTATAATCTAAAGAGAAAGTGCCTGTTCCAGTATAAATGAAAACATTGCATTCAAACAGGTATGGTCTGAGGCATATTGTGCATGGGGTTCTCCTCTAGTAGTGTCATACACATCCCCTGTATGAGACAATTAGTACTAGGATGATGTCTAAAAGAGACAGGAAGAACTGCCCTTTAAGGAAGCCTCTCACTCCAGCTGCTATATAGCCACAATTTGAGACAGTTCAACTTGAGAGTTAAAGGTTATGGATCTTGTATAGGATGTATCCTATATCATAAAAAATCAGATAGCTCCTCCAAAAAAAAAACAGTTGCATGATTTAAGTACTATTTTGCAAGACTACGTGGAAGAGTCTTGATGAGATGCTGGAGAAGACCAGTGGATCCCAATATAAGTACACCCTGGCTCCTAAAGGCTAGTGCTATCACAAATACTGGCTACAGGAAAATGTAGTAAAATGTTAATCTGTACTATGAAACACTAATCCCAGATCCTAAAGAAGGGAAAGGCTAGTCACAGATCCCAGAATAAACTGTCATCAATGGTGGCAAGTTGTACATTGTTGCACTCTGCAGCAAATTAAAGGGAAAGATGAATCAAAGCTGTTTGCCAAGATAATTTACTAGCAAAAATTGAAAAATTCATTAGATGCAGAGCCACTGGTGTAATCTTTTACAAAGTCTATCAGCTCAGTTTTGGAAATGTTTTATGGCATTGCAGACAAAACCTCACTCCTATTTGTACATAAGAGAGGCTACAGACAGTCTTTCTGTCATGTTCTGGTTCATAAAACTCTTGAATAAAGGTAGAAAAGGCCCATACATTAGCTGATGACTTAGCTTTATCATACTTTCATATGACTAAGACTCTTGAATGGGTCATTAACTCATTTTCACTCAGAAGCCCTGATGTTCTCTACGATCAGCAACAATAACTAGACTGAAATGCTGCCTGAACTACATCTATTGTCCAGCTCATTTTCTCTTTAGAATTAAAAAACCACCCCCAACCCCCCGCAAGAGTAAATCACTAATCAATCTCAAGGTTAATATGTACTGCCTCCAAGGAGAGAGTCCTCAATTGTAGGAGATTCTCAAGAAGGTCCAAAGAACACATTAGATGTTTCCAGTACCACCCCAAGAAACTGACTGTCATTATTAGGTCTGTCCTTCATAATTACTTTTTCCTACCTTGTACTAAATTATTGACATACAGCTTAGCTTGGTTTCTAAGGAAAAGCAAAGGTATTGCAGGAAGAACACACATTTGAATATTGGTAGGTGAATTTTATATTGTGCTCAGAGTATTTAAGGGGCTCCAAAACTTCATCTGTTTATCTGAATTAAGGAAGGTCTTGTCTTAATCTTTTGATGGAAGTAAATAATAAAAACATCAAAACCTCTTAAAAAGGCCATAGTACCTTATGTCCACCCATTTCAGTGGGGCTGATATTGACTCTTTTGTACTACAAGTCTTCCGCAACCATAATGAAAATGCATCCCTTATTTGATACGCAAGGAAGGGTGAAAAATAATCAAGATTCTGTGAGATTCCTCTTGCATATTATTAGTTGATATAATGAGAACCTCTGCTATATATTTGATGAACTCCAGAGCTACCTTAAATATACTTAAGGCAAGGATGGGAAAAAAAATAAATCACCATCTTATGAATGGATGATAAGAGTAAAAACCTCAGGGATCAGTTATTCTTTCACTCTTAAAAGTGGTTTTAATTTTTCTAGCTCTTCTTCTAAGACCCAAACTCTTTTGGATGTCCTGGCTAGGATGGCCCTCCTTGGTGCTCTGCAAAAGAAGACTCAGCTTCAGAAAGGGCATGTTTTTAAGGCTTCCAAGAGCATGCCATCCACATATCAGGAAAGCAAGTAAGGCCAGTGTCCGGAAAGGGGATGCCAGTGAGCTCGACTGCTTCTCATTACCCTTTATGACAATTTTCTCATAGTTGCAATTCTCTGACTAACAAGAAAAAAATTAATACACCTCTAAGTAACAGTAATTCCAAAAACCCCTGCTTCTGGTTAGAGAACAAAAATATCAGAAATTCATCCATTACCTATAATTTCAATGATACAATTAAATTCAGTGTAGCTGCCAAATAGCTTGCATTTGGTCCTTGGGGATGGATAATGCTAAATTAGTTAGATTTCTCAGTTTCTGGATTTGCTTAGAGAGTAATGAAGTACATCTTCCCAAGTTAAAACAGATCTCAATAAGGTTAATTAACTTACAACACTGAAGTCTTGTTTCAAGGACAAATCACATAATTTTTAAGTTTTTATTCTAATACAAGCAGATGATTACTTGTTTAACTTAAAGATTAAAATTTAACAAAGTAAAAGATTCTGTTTTTAAAGCAAGCAACCTGCAAAGAATTAAAGGGTAGCAAGAACAAGTCATGACCGATAATGTAAAGAAAAGCAAAGCCTGAAAAGAAAGCCTGAAAAAAACTGCACTGCTGTCAAAGAATGTAAACAAAGAGTAATGGCTGGGCATGAAGTGCTAAAGGCAGAAAGCACAATTCTAACGGCACAAATACAGCTGATTGGAAGACTCTTATCTCAGATACCATATACACAAATACACCAAAAATTGAGTTTATATGATCAGGAATATCTTTGCATATGTCCTACTTGCATTTTCAGAGACAAATATGTTATCAAAACATGGTTTCAAACAATAGCACAATGCTCAAAGAACAGGCAAAGTAACTACAAATAAAGATAAGTTAATGTTTTAATACAGGCCTCAGCTACTGTAAAAGATTGTGCTTGGCCTGCCACTTCACAACCCAAAGAATACTGCCTTTGTAGGTCACCTTTAGTCATTAATTTAGATTCAAATCGTTCTCTTGTTTTTTTAATATACCCTTCTCTTTTTATATGACTAAGAAGTGTTGGCTAATAAAAGATATGAATGGAAACATAAAAAAAAAAATTATTTCTTACACACCAAAAGCCAAGAAAAAGCACTATGGAATTCAATAAAGATAAGGAAAACCATCACTCTCTTCACTTTCTGAAAAGTGTAAACCTCTAGAGTTAACACAGATGCCTAGATAATAAAATGCCTTTTTAAAAAAAATAATTATTTAAAATCCAAAATATTCCAAATAATTTAACTTTTAATTTTGACCTAAACAAGACCAGTCCCATCCGTTTTAATGGCTACAATATCCATCTATCTTTTTACCTAGAGACTTATTTATTCAGAACTTCCTAAACAAGTACTACTTTAAACAGAAGTAACAATTTTATATTGTTAAAAATCATTGTGCATACCTATTGTATCAGCTTTACTAAATCTTCGTGTGACAACATTGTTCATATTTCCATTTTCACAAAGCTTTAATTCTGTTAGATATACTTCTACTTTGCAGTGCTTTACAAACATACCCTGTTCAACAACCTGAAAAACAGATTGGGATCAAATATCAGTACAAATATGTTTTCATATACACATTTCAAAATATCTTTGAGAACTCTTCAAGAAACTGAAGTTCAGGGAATGCAAGACACTTTAATAAATGCCAAAAATTAGAACTAAAATTCTCCTATAACTTTTTAGAAATATAGTAAACTAAAAAGTTTTTTTTTTCCATTATGATGATGTCTTACCTGTGTATAATATCTTGACGTTCAAAGTGTTAAGTATAGAGGAAATCACAAATATGCATACTTAACCAAAAGATAAGATACTTGATCAAAAGATAAAAACCACCAAAAGTTATTTTTATTTCAAAACACATTTTGTTGTATGCTACTTCCCTCAAAACATGAAGAACTAGTTTTCGCAGATAAAAAATACTTATAAAAAACAGAACACACACTACTAAAATGTAGATATCACATTTTAAAACAAATACTGTACTTAAACAAGACATACAAATATTCCACTTATATTCTGGTAAAGAATACATCAATTTGAAATTTAATCTACCCATTACAGTTGCTTATTATATGTTCATTTTTGTAACACCTATTACAAAATAAAGTGTACAGGATTTTTTTTTATAAAAGTAAAATGTAGAAAAAAATATTCAGGGTCACCTCTTAAGTGGTTTTCCCTTTGATCTTCCAAAGTGTAACTGCAGTACTTAGTCATGTAGACTGTTCCAAAAATAATCATTGGCCTGATATGTGATACATCTGACAAATATGGTAAAAAAAAAAAAGCCAACAGCTAATTGCTAGGAGAGATCTGCTATCTGCTCTACAAATATAACTTGTATGCAAGTGCCATAGAAAAAAAAATTTAGTGAATTATTTCTCTCCTGTTCAGTAGTTTGCCTTAGTTTTCATGACTGACAACCATGACATTTAAATAAACATGCATATTAATTTGAGCAGCTTAGTAGGATTTTCAGCTACTAGAGTAACAACAAAACAGTTGCAGCAAACAAAACGGCAGTATGGCCAAGGCATTTCTGAGAAAACTGACATTGCAGTGGTGGTATTACCACATCCTATTACATAAATTCATGTTATTCGACATGGATCAAAAACAGTATTGTACCAATTTAAAATTTGGATCCACATTTCAAAAAAGTTGATGAATCAAAGGAGATGAAAGAAAAGTATCATCCCACTGCTATGAAAAAACATTACGGCAGATAGGAGAAAGAATCATGAACAAATGACAAAAGCATCAGAAAGAAAAATTCTGAACTGGAACAGGCATCTCAGAGGATAACTACTGTTCATATAAGCAGAAAATAACGAAGCTCTGCCAGTTTACCTGGCCACTCATTACACTCCATGTATTTTTTCAGTTAGCTCCTTCCAAGTAGAAGGCAAGTTACCCTAATTTCCCTTCTCTCTCCTTCCATTTTCCCCCCAAAGTGAAAAAATTACAGAACTTTTACTTTACCATGATGATGGAAGAGCATTCAGTTTGCTGAAATCCATCTTCAGGAAAAACAGTAACAAGTTGATAACAAATATATCTTTAAAGAAGGAGAGCCATTTTAAAGGATTTCAGCTCTTACAGAACTAGAGAAAAAGAAAGAGACATTCCAGGGATGTCTCTTTAAAAAACCATCTATTTTATTGTATTAAAGAGAATGTTAAAAAAAAAACCCAACAAACTACTTCTACTGCTGACCAAATGAACCTTGAAGAGACAAAATTTCTTCTATAGCTACACTGGCATTTGTTTGAAAGGAATGCACTTCAAATAAGCAGCCAGCATGCATGTAGTTAGACCATAACTTTTTTTTTCTCCTGTGACATGGTTATATTACAGCAGAAGTCACATCAAACTAAATTCTAATTATACTATTCTTTCAGCAGTTTTTCAGGAATTAAAATAAAGATCCCTGTAACTGAAAGAATACACCCTATTGGTCAACTTAGAAAGGGCAAACATACCAAAATGTGTTTTAAAACTTAAGTAATTCGGTCCAGTGAGGATGCAATTGTAATCACAAACGTGAAAAATCTTAAGAAATAATATAAACAATAAGGATTATCTGATCAATAAACTAGTGAAATGTCATAGCACCTTAACAATAAGGATGGTACGGGCTGGAGCAAACAAAAATTAACATTCAAGACATTAATTTTTAAGGATGATGGAGGGCCACAATATCCATCATACTACGGACTACTACTTGTGTTGAGGTAAGCTTTTTGCTTAAAGAAAAAACTCCCTTAGTAAGCTGCTGAATACAGAAGACCGCTTATCAGAAAAGGAACTACCAATTACTCTGCCAGTGTTAACATTATTAGAGCTAGGCTTTTCACTAATGTAGCCAATACAGTTTTAGGGTTTTAGATTTGATTACAAAATCATTGGTGTTAATAGACTAACAAGCTTCTAAAGCAAGTTCTTCCTGAAATATGAGAAGGCTTCCTTCCAGAAGAAAAAGTATTATATCCTTTGCATCCTCATTTCTCAATATTAAAAACTTACGCCTCTAAAATCTGAATAAAAATTAGATATCTATAAGCAACTAAAGTAGTTGTCTATATGACTATCATAGGCCAAGACTTACAAACTTTAACAAACTCCTGTGCAACTCCTGCATGTTTGCAGGACTACATCTGAACCATATTCATCCCAGGGGTAATTTAAGAGTACCTTGCGTGCTATTGGCTCTTGACCTTCCATCAGTGTGTACCAGCTAACTAGCCTATTCCAGCCTTCAGTTGGCAAAAGGATGTAGTCCAGCTCATCAATGAGATGTTCCTTGAGAGACTGAGAATCACCATCTATAAGAGAAAGATATTTTCACTTGAATACTGTAATTCTGTTACTTGAGTTTTTAATGTAACAATTTTTCATATAAATAGTAAAATTTTTTATCAGTATTATGGTGTTCAAAGCAAAACTCCCCTGAAACTATTTAGGCAAGCTGTCCAGTTCATGCATAGCACACCTATTACAGGTAGTCTTCCTACACTCAGGAACCCAATTCCACATCCTCATGCAATCGTAAGTGCCTAACTTGTTATCACACACCATCATAGCCTTCAGAGAAATCAGTCTATTTCTCCACCCACTTCACACATATTCCCACATCACCATGGATACTTCCATTTCACGCTACAGTTGCATCCTTCACTGAAAATGCAGGAATGGGTAGTTACAGTAGATCCAAGACAAAGTTTGAAGTAATTTACTCCATGTCAGACTGGGAAAATAACACGGTACAACCCTCCTACTTAAAGAATCCTATGTGCTCTGGAAACACAGTTCCTACAAAATTCTTCACAGGGACAGCAAGATGCAACACTTGAAAGAAGTACAGCTTGGCAACCTCTTCACATAAGTAGCATGCTTTTAGTTTTGGTTCAATCCTTATCACAGGAGTAAGATAGCAGCTATCCTGTATGTATAAGGGGCGATTCCAGATGTGAGACACTGTGAGCCTCAGACAATTAGAGCAGTGGCTGTACAAAAAAAATCTATATTCAAGAACTATATCCAAGAAATATTTGCTGAAACAATTCAGGACTTGCACTATCAATTCTTACGTGGTCCACTCAAATACTATGCATATGGAGGTTCCATTACAACTGGTAGCAAGGTGTGGGAAAAAAATCCACACACACATCTTCAGGTCCACGTATCTCTTTAAGGAGTTCATTCTGTATTTCTGCACTGATCTGACATTGCTACAGGGGTTTATATTGAGAAGATATAATTTGGATTCCATTCTTTCTTTCTAGAACCCACAATATTTTTTTGCTAGTATAATTTTTTCAGAACCTTATTCCATCAAACAAGTCCTCTGATGACTCAGTCCTTCATATGCAACACTGTTTTCTATAATAAACAATCAGCTATTCTAAATGACTACTTCCTTGTGCTTGCTTTGCTACTCGAAAGTCGACTATCTATTTCTTGTTCTCAAGATGACACACATGCTTACCAGTACATACAACATTTTTGCATATGTTGATACTGAAACCTATGCCTGTTACTTTTCACTGCTCTCACTTCATCCAAATATTCTGGAAACAAGGGAGGAGGATTTAAGCAATATAAGTGCAACATACTGCTCCAGTTTCCTGGAATCAGTCTTTCTTGAATTTAATAATAATTTTTCTTATTTCTGCATTACACTGCAAATATCTGAGAAAGCATGCCCATTTTAAATTATTTTCTATTCTTTAAATCATGTGTAAATTTTCAGACTTAACTCTTAAGAAGAGGAGTATGACAGCAACTAGTGCATACTACATGTCAAAGACAGGATTAAAATTGAAGCATTTTCAAGTTCAATTTATGCTACATAGGAAACCTTGTACAGAGGACATCTGCTTTGCAGATTTATAAGACCAAAAAAAACTTAGGAAATTATCCTCTGTAATTTCACACCACTTTATATCACTGAACTGCATAATACTACTTCTTCAATTGTTCCAGAAACAAAGTAAGGTATCAACTTAAAAATGTTATTTTAAATCAACCAATTTAGTTAAGCTAAAAAAATCTTAGTGACCTCAGGCTAGGGATTTGTCAACTTGACTAAATTTCAGCTCGCAAGGAATCCCAAAATATCATTATAAACCAGCAATTTGTACATTATTAAATAATCTGTCACCATTGCAAAGGAGTTCCAATAATTTTATTTATAAAATTGTAATTTTTAGGGAAATCTATTCCAGTTCCCTTGTCATGGTCTGAAAACAAAAACTAAAAGGTTCACCTTCATATATGCTGAGGTTCATTTACATTATCAACTACAAAAGATGAACAATCTGTGACAAATTCCCACTAAATGTTAGTATTGTGTTACTACACAATTGGAAACAGTTACCTTTGAGAAGTCCAGAATTATCGATAGGACCAGGGTACACATTCTGATCTCCCATCTGGTATTTGTCCCAGCTGTCAAAACCAACATATTTTTTCCACTGTTTGAACCAGCGACTATCCACGAGATACCTTAAGTAGAAGAAGAAATACAAGTTAATTACTGGCACACTACTACTTCCTACAGTACCAATTAATTCACGTTAATGCACTTGTATTCATCAGCCTTGCAAAACGGAGAGCGTTTTTCTGTCTGGTTTGCTAACCATTATCAGCACCTCCTACCAAAAGGACTTTACTGTGAGCAACTAAAGATCCCACTAATCACAGAAGGCAAGTAGAGTTTTGCAAGACTGCCAATACAGCACATCAGAAGTTGAAGAATTGCAAGTTCAAAAAACATTTCCCTTTTTAGCATGAAATATCAACTTTAGTTCCTGTTCTCGGGTTGTGAATTCATAAGATTCAAGTTAAATCTTTATAACTAGACAGCTTGTTAAAAAATGAAAGATAACTTTTAGTAAAATATAAATAAAACTCCAGCAGGAAAAAATAACATTCATATGCAAGTTGAAAAACTTTAGAACTCTGATGTCCTGTCAAGAACCAGAGAGTGTGTTTTCTTCCTTTGAGTCAGCATCAACACATACAGTAAATGTTCTGCTTTTGAGGCAGTACTAGATGTTCCTCCTACATATAATTATCAACTTCACACTTCCATGTAAATGGATATCTTTAAACTCAGCTCCACAGTATTTCTAACCAGATTAAACTTGCTGCCAGTCTGGCTTTTACAAAGCCCAGTGATACTATATTTTATATATTTTTGTCCAGAATTTCTTTGAGATTAATATACCAAATTTGTCCAGTGATCGTCATTCCCCTCAAAAGACATCACCTTCATTATGCCTCTTAAAAGTATCCATGTCCTTCTGGTCTGATCTGTACCAACCATTTTGCTATTACCCTAATACATGTCACAATATCACTAGCAGGATGAAAAGCTTGGTCAAACTAAAGATCATAAGTAATCCTCATTCTTTTCTCCAGTATTTGACTACTAAACTCTTATTTGTAGCATACCAATAACATGCTGTTGAACCTTTCAGAGATCTCAAAACTTCCTGATGATTCAAATACTAGTCTGCTAATACATATAGCTTTATTAGGCAATCATTCTATATGAGTTACTCATGAACACCATGGAAAAACACAGAACAAAAACATTCACACCCACAACTCGTAACCAAAGAAGGACAAAAACATTACTTGAGTATACATTTTTCTGAATAGGTTTAAAAAAAATACATTAGCTGGGCCTTAAACCTGTGCTTCTAAATGATGTATCTACAATAAGAATTAAAAAACCTAAGATACATAAGTCTTGACTCAATTCTTCTTCTCAAGTCCAGTTTTTCTCAACACACAGATCAAGCCTGGAGTCAGCCTCCAGAAGTACTGCTAGCAAACATCTGGTAAAGAAGTACTAGTCAGTAAGTGGGATCATTTGTACTCAACTTATCAGGTTCTCTTCTCAGTAAGCCCCAGTTCTTCATTTTCTACAGAATGCACTCTTAAGTTTATGAATCTATAGGTAAAAGTCTTTTGGAAAGTAAGAGGAAGAAGGCATTAAAAAGCTATACATAGATCACCACAAGCTTTTGGATGCTTACTTCCCCTATACTCCTTCAAAAACATCAAAGACTAAGGTCTCCAAGGCAACTTTACAACATCTATGACAACAGCATCCCAACTGATGTGGTAAACAGTCTTGATTCAAAATATGATTACATCAACACTAATAATGAGTCTGTGAACAAATCACTCCTAGCCTTAGCTTGCAACTACCCTATGCAAACAACATAAACAGGAAAGGCAGAGCTGTGTCTCAACCATTACAGACATAGTTCTGCCAGTGCAAGAACTTCAGTTAGGGACCAAACTTCTCCCTTACTGCACCAATGCCAGCCTTACTCTGGAGCACGTACTTTGACCACCTCACAGTGTAACACTTGGTCTTCTGTCTATTCTACTACCATAACCTCTCACTACTGCTCCAGAGTAATCAATTACTATGAGTTGCTACCTCTTCTGAAATTGTTCTGTAGACAACTTTGTCTTTGAACTTGCAACACACAACTTCTTCCTGAAATTTTAAATGCTTAATAAAACAGTCAGAAAACAGCCTCAAACTGCCTTCTGAACTGAAATTATATATATAAAAAAGTTTTGGTTTAAACACTATTAAGGAAATGTAGATGAAAAGCTTTTTGCTGCAAAAATGTCCTTTTCCACTCTTACCAAACTCAGAAACAGACAGTGACTTAGCAGGGTGTTTTGGGCACAATCCATCCAACCAAACTGGGAATGAAACAGCATGGCTAAAGTTCTATTCCAGAACAATGAGATACTTAACATCATTATGCTTTTACAATATTGAATCATTCTAAAGTAGCCTGGCCCAGCACTGATTATTTCAGTTTTGTGGCAGAATTCTCTTGACATGTTCTGTTTTGTTTAGAGCAAGTTTAGAATGTAACAGGAAACAAGTAAAAAGATTTAAATGCAGACTATTACAAAAAAACCAAAACCCACAGATGTAAACTTCATTAACACTAAAAAAAAGGTAAAACTTACTAGTTCAAATCTGAGTAAGTTCCAGTCACATACACATTTCACACTTCAAAAATCAAACTCATTCAGTTACATTTCTTGACCACTTTCCATGTCCTATACTATTCAGTGGAGTTATAAGCGTTACCAAAAAAGCAATGAGCTTCCCAGAATAATTCAGATCTTTGTGTACAGAAAAACTCATTTTGACACATAAGAAAGTATCCAAGTAAAGCCTTACTGTCTTATGTAAAAGCGTAACTTTTAAGGTTCTCGTAACACAGTAGCATATTTAATGATCCCTGCAGCAAAACCTATAAAACCATAAACCTCAAACTGTTGTGAAACTAAATGAGAAGCAACTTCAACTACCAAAAATGATCAGCTTGCAAAAAAATGCATATAATTTGACTATCCACATGTAATTTAAAATTTGGTATTATCATTTGTTTAAAACAAGCATTCCATTTTAAAAAATATAAGAAAAAAAGCATGACTATTTTTTAAAGCATCAGATGAAAGCATAGATATAAACTTTAAAACTTGAAAAGTTCCTTCAAAACACCATGTTTGCCATCATGCAATAGACAGAGGAAGGGAAGCAACATCATTAACAGCTCCATAGTATGCTTTAAAGTATCTGGTATATTTATTACTAGAAGCTTTCAATTATATTTTTACTATCATACATATAGTCTTCCTAAGCAAGACTGCAATAGGAGAGAAAAAACCAAATTAGGTTTAAATTTTACAGAGATAATGTGTGCTTCCTTTTCTACAAGCAATAGTCAGACGCAGATGTCTTCAGGTATGACCTGGTTCAATGAAGGCAAGAATGCTTTTGCAGGCAGAAACTCGACAGTGAATGCAGAAAGGTTTTAAAGTGTTTTCTCTACCAGGTTCTCTATCCAATTCATGTCCAAGGTACGCCACATGCATCCATTACCCAGAAATGGGACAGGCAAAGAGAATAAAGCAGACAGATTTGCAGTAGGTAATTTAGCCTATTTAACTTAAAGATCACATGGATAAGAACTTAAGAATTCAGTGAACGCCACAAAGATAGTCCACTGCAAAGCTAAGAAAGAAAAATTGGATCTCTAAAAACAAATTTTCACCAAACAAAAACTAACTGTTGCAATCAAATTAGTGTTATCTTCCATTTCCTGGAAGAGAAAAACAGATACTAGACTCTACCATGTAAGTTTGAATTGGTATGACCATGTTAAATGGAGTGACTTTATTCTACACAGCGCATATCTCACTGAATATAAAGTCTAATATTAAAGATAATTTTTGCTTTACCCTGAGCCTGCCAGAACAAGCCTAATGTTACCATAATTGAATCATTGGTATTTGTGTCTTTTTCTTTTTAAAGTGCAAGCAGCGGCAGTTCTTCCCACATTTGCAAAAATACAGCTCTTTCATTCTGCCTATACAAATTCCAAATCCTTTTACAACAGCATCTTAATATTTGACTCATTTTTCTTTAATAAATGGAAAAAGGGATATCAAATTTGATTAATCTGACATGCCCTCACTTTTTACTTCATACAGTTTTCAGTCTTATGAACACACTCAAGGCCAACAGCATTCTCACCTTTCTCTTCTGCTGTGGCCACCCAGCACTGTTCCATAGGAGACGTAACTGCATGGGGTTATGAATAAAGTCACCTTCAGGCATCTATTCTACCAGTAAACCTGACAGCCTTGTCCCCTATTCCATCCTGTGGCCTCCACCTTCTTGATCTAAATTTGAAAGAACTATGAAGCTTAAAGAAGGAAAGCTATAATTTTACACAGAAGGGAAATTATCATATAGGCAAACTGTCCATTGTTTTAATTAATGCTTAACAAATTACTGCTCCTGTAGAACCATATTACTTTTCAAATGCTTTGTAATAAATGTCTTATCATACACCAGCAACATAGTGATTAACAGAAAAGTTTTATAATTGGACTTAACAGTGCAAGGAAGCTTGGGGTCCACTGTTCTAGATTTCAAATGTTCACCATTACCTATTTCAGCACTTCAACTTTATTCTTCCACATACAATTGATTTTGCCACCAACCAAATTTTGCCTTGCAGTGTCTCTTTACAGTTCTCCCTAACTGAAAAGTTGTAACATTTCTGTTTCCTAACAAAAAGTGCAAGAAGTTATATCACTTCTCTTCAAATTTAGGAATTTTACTTACACGGTCAAATAAGAGATTAATATTTCTAGCATTAAAAAGTTGAAAAGCCACCTATAAAACATGCAAGCATGTAAGTGCGATAGGAACTAAACAGCACAGTCAAGTTCCTATCCTGGAAAGAAAATGCTGAAAGACAAAAAAAAAAATCTTAAAAAAATCCACACAAAGTTTGAGATTCTCTGAGTGAAGTCTATCCAGTAGCACAATCAAGAAAAGCAAAACAAAGAATGCATGAACATGCAAAATTTGAAAGCTACTGAAATTATTTTGTCTCCAGAGCTGCGTCCAGCTCCGGAGTCCTCAGCACAGGAAAGACACGGACCTGTTGGAGCGGGTCCAGAGGAGGGCCACAGAGATAATCAGAGGGCTGTAGCACCTCCCATACGAGGACAGGCTGAGGGAGGTGGGGGTGTTCAGCCTGGTGGGGGGAGACCTTATAGCAGCCTTCCAGTTCTTAAAGGGGGCTACAGGAGAGATGGGGAAACACTCTTTATCAGGGAGTGTATTGACAGGACAAGGGGTAACAGTTTTAAGCAGAGAGAGAGTAGATTTAGATTAGATATTAGGAAGACATGTTTCACTGTGAGGGTGGTGAGACACTGGAACAGGTTGCCCAGAGAAGCTGTGGATGCCCCATCCCTGGAGGTGTTCAAGGCCAGGCTGGATGAGGCTTTGAGCAACCTGGTCTAGTGGAGGGTGTCCCTGGCCATGGCAGGGGGGTTGGAACGTGATGATCTTTAAGGTCCCTTCCAGCCCAAACCATTCAATGATTCTACGATTCTACATGTTCTCCCTTCCTGTTTTCTAACTTGAATTCACTGTGTAGTACTTTGTTAAGACTGGTGTATTTTGGACATACGGACAAAGCTGTGAGGAACAATTAAAAAAGAAGCTAAATGGATGCAAACCACTATTCATTTCTCAGGATTTCTTACAGACCACATCATACTCTAATAATAAAACCTGAAACAAAAATATTATGGATTTGCTACAGCACTATATGTCTTACCAGAGCCTAGTGAACTACCTGCTGACCACAGATTATAGCTTAGAACGTACTGCCTTACTCATGATCCCAATATTCAGCTCTTAACATCTTTTACAAACAAAGGTTAGTAGGATACTTATGTAAGTCCAGTAAGGAATTTATTTTCTATTTAGAGAGAACTGCTTTTAATTGACACAGGATCTACCAACATAGCTCAGACTTCTTAATTTTAAAAAGTATAGAGTCTTTACTCTCAGACAGATATTCTTAAGAGCAAACTCAGTAGAACAGTTTACCACAATGTTGAGGTAACAAATTCATTACAGGCAAAAGAAGGATTTAATTAATTTACACAGCCAACAAAAAAAAAAATTACAGACATATATTTTGAAAAATGCTAACAGACACTGTAGTTGTGAAGTCTTAACACTGTATTACTGGCCATGTGTACATATGTGTAGACACATGCATATGTATACAATACATTTCATACATATTAGGCATTTCAATGAGCATTCTGCTACTTTTACTGCAACAGATATCTGATACAGGTGAGAGAAGTTATTTTGAGTTAATATGGAACACAGTCACAATAGTTTTAATCTTCCTCCTTTACAAGAACTTGTTATTAATCAATAGATGAAATACTACTTTTCAAATTAGATTAGGGAAAATGCAGATTTGCATTCAAATGCCACACACTTCCCTCATCCTTACTCAAGAAGGGTATACCATGTCAAAGATTATGCCGCTAAAAAAATTAATGCAATTACACCACGCTCAGCTTAGGGGATCAATCTGCTAAAGCACTTGCATAGCTAAAATCCAGACTTCTTAGCATTAAGGGAAAAAGTAAAAATTAGAATTTTATAGACTATAGCTTTTGATCCTACAAACACATTCAACATAGCGTTCTCATCACAATCAACAAGACTACTCATCTACACAAAACAGTGAAGGCAAATTGTAAGAAAGCAACTTAATTTATCTTTTCATTCATGTTATAATAGCCACAAGACAATCAACCACTTGAAAAATAAGTATTAGCTACCAGGTACATTCAGTAATTTAAGCGGAAAAGACATACCTCAGGTAAGCAGAACCTCACATTTTAAATAAGATTTGATCACTTTTTAGGGGAAAACTATTAAAAACTTGTAGCATGCACTTGAGACTAGATACACTTCACTGAATATGTGTTGTCCCAGATACAAAAATAGCATATCATGCATTAGTAAAACAGAGACATAAGATGTCTGTACATTAAACCCAGTACAACATTTTGCTTTTATTTTAATTATTATTGCCTAATACAAGAAACAGTTCCAAACCAGTCTAAAGTTACAGTAGTTTTTTGAACTGTGGACCTGACTGAGAAAGCTACCCCAGGACACCTCAGCAAAGTTTAAAAAATGAATAGGCCATTTTTTTTAAAACTATGATTTAAGAAATGTTTGTTAGTTAACTCTGTCGGTATCAAGATTTCACTCAAGCAGGAAAGAAAATTGGTTCTCTCAGATATTATCAGTCAAGCTAGTGAGCAGGATAATTAACCTGTCTTCAGGGGTAAAACATACCTGGAGGATTCATAGCAGAGACTGAAGGAGAGAACTGTCTCAAATTCCTAGCTGTGCTGTTTTGAGGGGCAAACCTTAAAAATGAAGACAACTTCACAACAAGGTGAACTGATTAACTAAATCAGCAATTGCTTGACATTTATAGGCATTTCAAATAAATCAGTCACCTCAAATTGCTTATGAAAACAGTATAACCAAATTTGATTATACTAAAGTCTCTTTGAGCCAACAAGTTGATAACAGAAATACATAAAAAAATGAAATAGCCCCAAACTTTTACCTAAAAGTAAGCAAAAATATGCATGTATGATTTGCTGAAAATTATACTTAAATATTACATTTTAGGTATTAACAATACTGTAAATATTTGCACAATTTAACTAGCTTTAGGTGTTTTCTCTTAGTTGTATTATGTATCCTTAAAGAGATCCAAATTTTCTTTGAGCAAGTAGAATCAAAAAGTATAGAGCAAGTTCGTGAACATGTTACCAGTTCACGTCTGGCCTACTTCAGTACTCAGTGTTTACTTCTGACTGGAGCTTCAGATTGCCTCATAAGATATATCTGTTCTCATCTGTAAAATGTTTCTTGTGTGTCTGAAGCAGATTATAATATACAAGAGACAATTTATACTTTCAAGACCTCTGAAATGCCAGACACGGAATAACCCGCAAGGAAACGGAAGGAAGCTGTGTCAGGGGAAGTTCAGATTGGACATTAGGAACAGGTTCTTCACTGAGATGGCGGCTGGCCACTGGAACAGGCTCCCCAGGCAAGTGATCACAGCACCAAGACTGTCAGTGTTCAAGGAACATCTCGACAACACTCCGTTATATGGTTTAGCTTTAGGTAGTCCTCTGAGGAGCAGGGAGTTGGACTTGATGATCCTTCCAACTTGAGATATTCTATGATTCTATAAAAACCTCACACCTCTCCAGAGCACAAGAGGAGCTTGTGTAACCAAGGTCTATGTTACCCTTGCAGACATGCAATGTATCAAAATTTGCAGAATATCTTTAGAACATTCCACAACAGTGGAATTTGTTTTGATAATAAAGACATGGAAAACCCATCCAATGACAAGTGGAACACACATGTTTTACCAAAGATTATATTCTCCCTTTGATACACAACAGGTTTGATATCATATGGAATCAGTGTTCACTGCAGAGGATGAAATAAGAGATCAAATTCTTAACCTTGCAACTATGAATTCTAACAACATTCTCCTTCCAGCAGCTGATGACAAAAGGTCTTACTAAGGGTCCTCACAGATTGCATCTGATCATCTTCCAATCTTAATTCAGGCTAGGGTGAGTTCATTGATCACACAAATGGGCTGAAAAATAGAATGAGAATACTCCTCAGTATCTTCTGATATTACATGTCACTTCATTTCCTTGAGAAGCAATGATAACTGTTGGTCATACCTAGCTCATCCCATACAGAAGGTATTTTCCAATACTATATTTCCATTCAGGCGTAACTTTTCTTTAAATAATTATTTTATTTGAACAATTTATTGTCAAGTATTGACAATTACAAAGCACAATGCTTAACATTTCAACCTACTTTCCTCTTCCTGTTTTCCTATGCCCAGATTGTCTTCAAAACTCAGATTACTTTTGGCCTTAAACTATTTTTATTTAATATCAATTTATTGTAAAATAATATATTCCTCAAAGCTATATAAACACACGGAATCTTTTTCTTCATTCTCATGGTTTGAAGCTGTGGTGGGTTAACCTTGGCTGGATGCCAGGTGCCCACCAGGAGCCTCCATCACGCC
>NW_010104245.1:0-2675 GCF_000699245.1 Pterocles gutturalis | reverse complement strand
GCTCCTGGAGAAAAACACAGGAACAAATGCCCCCCCCCTCCTCCCTGCCCTTGGCTGTTATGGCTGAGCTGAGGTCACATGGTCTGGAACAGCCAATCCGGGTCAGCTGTCCTGGCTCCGCCCCCTCCCAAGCTGGGTTACAAACCCCCTGCTGGCTGCCAGGGTGACACTCAGCACTGGGAGGGTGCTGTGGGGATACTGACTCCAGCTCAGCCAGACCCCATACAGAAGCAAACCAGGTTTGTTTAGAAATATTGTAACCAACATTAGGTATTCTAAACTTGCTTTAGCTGAAGACACTAAACAGACTAAATCTATCTTAAGGATGAGTTTACATCAGCTATTCCAACCTCATACCACCCCTACAGACAACAACACTGAGAAAACTGTTCACTACAGGTGTTATTATTCTTTGGTTCCCATTGAAGTGGGATGAAATGGTGACTATGTGTGGCATTTAAAAAGGACTGCTCACCTTTGTGATTAAGGGCCACTAGTCTGGTTCCCGGTTGTGTTCTCATCAATTACTGGATTTAAGAGTTTCTCCGACATAATCTACAAATTACAGATTACTTATTTTCTTATCTTTCCCAATACAGGCATACCAGCAACGAGTATTTTGGTCCCTCTACTCCTACACAAAATATTCAAATATTAAAAACACAACTACCAGCTAAGTAAACCCAAAATGGGATTACTTGTAGCCTTTGCACAGTAACTCACAAGAACAAAAGAATTAAACTATTACAACACTTGTAGATACACCTTCATTTCACAAACAATAATTCAACAAATAATAAAAATCAGTAATAAATTTTCACAAGTTTTAAAATTTCACAGCTGCATGACCACATATGGACATTGTTCACTCAACAAAAGAAAATAATAGTACTAGCAGGAAAATTGCTAATTCATTTCTAAAATTCTCTCTCATGGTTTAACTTTTCCATGTAATTCAACTTCACCTGTGGTTTACTCCACATTTTGATTTAATAAACCTTATTAACACAGTATCAACAGCACAGAAGTACAATGACATTCATTCTTTACCTTAATGCCCAGCCTGACAGAAAAATATTTGAACAGCATGAGTGTGATCTTGCTATTTCCCATTGCTGTCAAAAGTGTTCTGAAGGCATCCCTCATTTTATATATATAGACACAATTAAACAACATATAACCTAGATTTACTTATATTGACTAATAGGTCAGACCTTCAAAATCAAAACAGCTAACTTTAATATGCAATAAAGACACTACACAGAGAGACATTCATTCCATCATTGTGTACTGCTGGGACATCACATCTTCTGAACACTAGCTATTTCACTTTTAACAGCAAAACTGTGCAAATTGTCCAGAGAGATAGGTGAGGATTTTTATTTTTACCCTCCTCACTGTGCATGAGTACAGATTAAGCAATACTGAGGACAAAGTAGAACCACCATGTTGCTGAAAGCAAATTAGGACTGCTGTTTAAAGGCACAGCATCCAATTTTTGTTCTTGCACAACTGCAACTATAAAAATAAGAAAGGTAAGAACTGGTTTGTACCTGTATTTCTACTATGATTAGGCTAGCCAAAATTGCTTGACTAAGTACACTCATGATTAATAGGTATCTTCAAAATTAAATTTTCTTTCAGAATTAATAAGTTCTTTAAAGTTCAAGATGATAATTACTCTACTCTATCACATACAAACCAAACCATTTTATTAAAAATCTAGGTAAATCCACAAGAAAAAAAATCCAGAGGTCAAAGAGAAAAACAGTACGTCACTTAACTCCCATTTTTAAGAAATCTTACTCTAAATATTTCACAGCCCTCTTCAGAAATAAAAGCTTTGTTCAACTAAATGCACCACAATAATGTCAAATCAACTAATCAGTCAAATTCTCCCCACAGCTCCCCATGCTGAGTTCCTACAACATGCTGCAATAGCCTAAGCAGCACTTCACACATACCACTATAAGGCTGACCAAAAAGCCTGATTCAGCCCAAATTAACGGACTACATTTTAATGATAAAATTTCAGTGTGAACAGTACATTAACAACCATGTAAGTATTTTGAATGCACTTACAAATTTTCCATTTAAATAAAGGCTTTTCATTCAAAAATAATTTAACTCTGAAATCAATGTTTGACTTCCAATATTCATGCAAAAGCCTAACACAAAAATGATTTTGAGTTTCAAATGCTCTCACCCTGCCCAATCAACAAACAGAAGAAAACTGCACCTACATGTTTCTGTTGCAAGTATTCTCCCAGAATATAAACCAGAACATTTTGTATACCTTCATAAGCTGTTGGTGAAATGCTGCACCATTCTACATGCAGTGAGACAAATCTAACACAAAACTTCAACCACAAGGCCTTAAAGTAAAAAATCTGCAACTTAAACCTCATTTGAAAGAAAAAACAGCCAATTCCCAATTCTATTGTTGGAACACTGGTGTAGTGTTCCTTGTTTCTCATTATATGAAGCCATCAGAACAGTTTAGAATGTTACTCCAAATGTTACCAAGGTGCAGGTCCATAATATCTCATCATGCTCTCAGTGAAATCAAGCAAAATCCTCCATTAATGTTCATAGAATCATAGAACGGCCTGGGTTGAAAAGCACCTTAAATATCATCTAGTTTCAAGGCAGGGTTGCCAACCACTAGAGCAGGC
>NW_010104244.1:0-740 GCF_000699245.1 Pterocles gutturalis | reverse complement strand
AAAATAAGGTTTATTTAATTCCAGAGGAAATAAATGTATATACCCTTTGTATAAGAGAAACCTGCCCATCAACATTAGCTCAGTTTCACTAAAACAAAAGCAGCAATATGAGGTCAAAAAAAGAATTGTCAATCTTAAAAACATTGTCTCTGTCAAAAGGGACAAAGCATCTTCTAAATATAAGGGAGGGGAAAGGTAGAAAATTCTCTACATTCTTTTAAATCTCCATTCTTCTAAATTATACCTTGGGAGTTTGGGGAAGTCATGGCAGATGGTAAGACAGGGTAAGATAGGGGGTAAAGAAGATGTAGAGCAGTGGAATTACAGCACAAAGTGGGGGATGTGAAGGAATATGGTATTTTCTGATTTTCTCAGTCCTGGCAGGCCCTATGTACCCTAACACAGATCCATAAACAGGATGCTTTAGGCAAAACCGTGTTAAAAAGAACAACAGAAAGCAACAAACTGCTTGCTTCACTGCAGTATTGGTACGTTATCAGTTCAACAATATTAAGAACATCCCAATGGGCTAGCAGCTTGGAGGCGGGTTCTCCAGCACAAAAATGTGAAGTCAGATGCACACTTTTGTGCTGCTATTCTGGAGGGAGTTCGAGCCTCAGCAAGGCTATGCTGGAGTTCAAAGAAAGTTCCTCCAACTTCTGCTTCTCTCAGGAGGCAACGCTAAGAGGTAGGAAGAGCTGAATTAGACTATTCTGCAGAAGGACTAGGAGCACAATGCT
>NW_010104243.1:0-564 GCF_000699245.1 Pterocles gutturalis | reverse complement strand
ACGCTGCAGCATGAAGCCACGGCTGCAACTCTGCGGAAGAAGCACGCGGACAGCACAGCAGAGCTTGGGAAGCAGATCGACAACCTGCAACGAGTGAAGCAGAAGCTGGAGAAGGAGAAGAGTGAGCTGAAGATGGAGATTGACGACCTGGCCAGTAACATGGAGTCTGTCTCCAAAGCCAAGGTACTGAAATACTGCTTTGTAGTAATTCAAACATCATCAAATATTTATATTTTAACATGGAATTTTAAGTTAATCATATTTGAAAATAAATATTTGCACTTTACAACTTGAAGTTTATCTATTTCTGTGTTACTATAATAATATATTGTATCCTTTGAGTGGGAACTGAAAAACTTCACCTGAATCACCCAACCTAAGGAACTGTAGGGTCTCATTGCTTGGTTCAGAACATTATGATAGTGAAATGAAAGACACTGACCTTATCAGTTTTTTTGGTTCTTCTAAAATAGAAATTATTCCTAGTCTAGTCTTTCCTTTTAATCCCTATGTTTCTTTTCCTCCTTAAATACTGCAATGACATAATCCCTAGGAGCCAAACAG
>NW_010104242.1:0-332 GCF_000699245.1 Pterocles gutturalis | reverse complement strand
CCCCCCTGGGTCCCTGTAAGTCCCCCCCCCCTCCCCTCCCATCCCCCCCGCGGAATCTGGAAAAAATCCCAATTTCTGTGAAAAAAAAAAATTCTGTGAAAAAACACAATTTCTGTGAAAAAAACCAATTTCAGTGAAAAAAAAACCAAATTTCTGTAAAAAAAACAAGTTCTGTAAAAAAAAAAAATTCCTGTAAATAAAAATCTGTAAAAAAACCCCAATTTCTGTGGAAAAAAAAATTTCTGTAAAAAAACACAATTTCTGTAAAAAATAACACAATTTCTGTAAAAAATAACACAATTTCTGTAAAAAAAAACAATTTCTGTAAAAAA
>NW_010104241.1:351-558 GCF_000699245.1 Pterocles gutturalis | reverse complement strand
CTGGGCCCCCTGACCTACCACCTCCCGCTTCGGTCCGGGCACTGGGTACCGGGAGGAACAGGAGCGTCCCCCGAGGACTCAGCCCCGAGGACGGGGACGGCAACAGGCTTCTGACCTGTTGCTGCGATTGCTGCGGGAGGGAGCGCTCCTGGGGATGCCGGTAGAGCAGAGCTTGGTTCTTTCTGTTAATGCCTCCTCTCCCTTGCG
>NW_010104241.1:0-249 GCF_000699245.1 Pterocles gutturalis | reverse complement strand
CCCCTCGCAGGTTTTGCTCCCGTCTATGACTGGGGCTCTGCCCCTGTTTGCATAACTAGTTCAGCAGCACGCTCTGACCTGGCCTGTTCCCCTCGGCTTTGCTCCCGGGGAGGACGGGAGCGCAGCCGGGTACCTGCACACGCTGCTCCGCGCGAGGAGGAGAGATGGAGAGAGGGGAGTGAAGGAAAACCGGCAGCAGGGAAAACTTCTGCACGTTGCAAGCTGCTGCTTCCGTGCACCCAGGCAGTG
>NW_010104240.1:0-761 GCF_000699245.1 Pterocles gutturalis | reverse complement strand
GTTATATATATATGTTATATATATGTGTTTATAATATTGATAGTTGTATAGATTTTATATACCTGTGTGTATGCCCTTACAGGCTAAAGAAAGGAGTTCTCTTGAAAATCTGCCTATTGCATCAGAGATTTCCAGTCTACAGCTCTCAGATGAAAATATGACCTACAAAAAGGACCAGCTGTAGTACGGACATCCTACCTACCCTCCAGGCGGAAAGGTAAGTACTCTTCTTCGAGCGAGAGCTGCAAAGGCTGCAGCTCCAGCTGGGGGGTCTGCACCATCTACCCCTGCGGTGAGTGATGCCTCCACCCAGACGGAGCTGTGGAAGGGAGATGCTGCGGTGCAGACCTTGGATTGCAGGGGGTCCTGGGGCGGGGGGCGGCCCTGCCTGCACAAGGTGTGCCCAGCTGGAGGAGCTCCTGCGGCAGGTGGCTGAGCTGCAGGAGGCAGTCAGAACGCTGTGTAGTATCAGGGAGGCTGAGGAGACAGGCAACTGGTTCCAGGTGCAGTCTCCTGTGGTACCACAACCCATGGATAGACAACCAACAACCATTCCACCAGTACACTCAGAAGAAAGGGCGGCCACCAATATAGACAGGGCGGAAGCCCGTAAAGCAGAGGAGTGGAAGCTTGCAAAGGCAAAGACCAATAGGAGGAAGCGGCTTCCTCCAAAGGCCGGAGGGCCCTTGCAGAATCGCTTCACTGCTCTGCAAGCTGAAGAGGAAGGACCAGTTGCACCACAAGAAACACTGGAGCCGAGC